>NC_033794.1:47757615-47763034 GCF_001876935.1 Asparagus officinalis | reverse complement strand
CGCCCAGCTACGGGTCACTCAAGTCTGACCCCCCTAGCCGTGGGTCACCAAGGTCTGACCCGAGCCAGGGCTAAGACAGGAGACATTCTGCACCCATTTGTTCTGATTCTGTCGAGTTCCACCCCTGCGTTGATTGATCTGATACTTCCAGTGAAGCTACGTGGTAGTGTGAACTCATCCAGAGGCAAGAAAGTAATAGCAGGTCGTCTAGGTCCTTTGCACAAGGATCAAGGTAAAGTTTCTATCAAAGAGTGCTTGGGTCCGATGACTGAACCCCGAGCAACTCATCGAGCTGGAGGTCGTACTCGCCCTTACAACAAGTCTGAGCCATCTCGTAAAAAGGAAACTCCCATAACTGACCACCTCAAACTACGTGTCAAAGTCCGAGAGCCCGTTGTGGTCCTATGCTTACGAATGCATAGCTCAAAACATGCGACTCTTGAGAGCGCTAACAAGACGTCGAACCCCCAGAAGGAAACGTTTTTGTCTGATGGCAATGACGTTATACCTGGGAAGTTGTGTCAACACACGATAGGTTGCTCCGGTAATTATGCTGATGAGTTGTACTATCGAGCTGGGGGTACGAACAGATCTCGAAACAGAGATACCCGGGAGATTGACTTTCATTGTCCGTGTGCTAAACTCATCAAGGTAGTATTATCAACATGTAGCTGCCCCAAGACCACTCTACAGAGGGTCTCGGTATTCTAAAGGCTTTCCTCAAGGTGTTTCCGCAAGAAACGATCAGCCGTTCAAGATGACGAACTTTCAGAACTCACAATTAACATGGCTGATAAGGGAAAGTCGACTCGACCTTCTAGTTCTGACCCCCTTGTATCGCATCGTCTAACTCAGCTACACGCAGGGACTACTAGACGTGGGGACTATCGGAGGATGAATAGGGGATTATCCTCGAATGATGAAGCATCAGATGCTAACTCTGAAGTCGCTTCTAACAATACGGTATCCAGCCTAGGACAATCTTGTGAGACGTTTATGATCAACACCGAATAAATGGCCAAAATCATCGAGGATGCTTTGGCCAAAGAAAAAGAGAACTTCAAGTTCGAATTAAAAATGGCCATGATGCTGATGAAGGAAGAGCATGACCAACAGATTCGGGCTCTGTCTAATCAACTTGGTGAATCCAACCATCGCAATATTATTAAGCAAGCAGGTAGCGATTCATATGTGGACGAACACCTCGATGAAGATAACCCTCCAGCTAACCAAAACACTGGGGGTGGCCCTACTAAAGACAACAGCGCTGGGGGTGGTCCCACCAAAGATGACAATATCGGGGGTGGCCACGTTGTTCCTCTTAGAAATCGTCCAAAGCATGATACAGATGAGGACGAGAAGATAAAAGACCTCGAGAGCAAAATCAATGCTCTGATGTCTGCTCGAGAGGTGAAGAAGATCGGTATTATGTGTCCCTATCCAAGAGAGTGAGAGTTGATCCCGTATCCAGCAAAGTTCAACCTGATCAATTTCACATCATTCGACGGGAAGGGCTCCCCCACTCAACACTTGATTTATTTCAAGTCCCACTTGGGAGGAATCTCTGGCAATGAGCCTTTGATGGTCCGATCATTCGTTGGCACCTTTCGTGGGCTTGCCTTCGATTGGTACCGTCATCTCAAGCCTAGAAGCATCAACGGCTGGGACGATATGAAAAGTTCATTCCTCGGTAATTTCTTTGATGATGATGCCGAGATATCCATCAGGACACTCTTCAAGGAGAAATAGGAAGATGAAGAGACGGTCGACAAATTCATCAAGCGCTTCCGAAATAAGGTGATGAATTGTCGAGATCCAGTCACAAAGGACTTCATCCTCCAAACCTGTCATAACAACCTATCCATTGATTTTTTTGGAAGTTATGGGAGTATCACCGTTCAACACCTGGAAAGAATTAAAACTACATGGAGAGGAGGCCGAACGCTTCCTCAGAAAGAAGAAAGCCGAAAGAAGCTAACCGACGGCTAACCCTCAAAACTCAAGCTTCGTCTCCTGTGGTAAGGGGAAGGCACATGCAGCAGTTATTGATGTTAATCAGACATCATAACAATAACCCCGAAGACAGCAAAATACTTCGGATACAAGACTCCAAAAAGAGTACTCCTTTAAGGACGAAGACGTTCCAGCCATTTTCAAATCCCTCCTTGAGAACAACAAGATCAAGCTACCACCTATCGCAAATCAGAAGGAAACTAACAATACTGCGGATCCAAAGTACTGTGCGTACCACAGGAGGATCTTTCATCCTACTAAGGCTTGCTTTGCTCTTAAAAATAGCATCCAAACCTTGGTTGAAGCTGGCGTCATAACGCTAAATTAAGCCGAATGAAGACTCTGACAAGTATAAGAATATAATCTGCTCCTTCTGACACTCCGAAGAGTATACGAGTATAAACTGCTTCTTAATACTCCAATAGGTATATGAGTCTAAACCTGACACTCCGAAGAGTATACGAGTATAAACTGCTTCTTAATACTCCAATAGGTATATGAGTCTAAACTATTTTCTTTCTTTCACGTATACGAGTATAAACTGCTTCTTAATACTCCAATAGGTATATGAGTCTAAACTATTTTCTTTCTTTCACGGGAAGTTCGCTTGGAGAGTGTCATGCCTGGTATTCTTAAGGATAATTGGGTCATCCAACTAAGTACAATGTTAGACCCGGTTTCACAAAGGAAGCTGGGGGGATGATTCATATAACGGGAAGTTCCTGGAAGAACGCTATATGGTGTATTATTAGGGATAACCCAGTCACTACAAAGAAGTGATAAATGAGAAACTCCCACTCGGACTCTGAAAGTTCAAGGGTGAAACACATCTCATTGTCGGGATCAATTCCACTAACTTCCAAGTACCCTTTTGCTGAGATGATATTTGATCACTTCGTTAGATCAATCTTCCCTCACAAAAAAAACTCCCACTAGTGTTGAAATTTTATAATCTTCCACCACAAAATTCCTCACTGATTAAATTAATTGATGGTGGGTCCACTAAAAAATCTTTTCTGGTTTAATCCACTCAAAATCCCACTACGTCTGTGCACTTAACACTTCCATTGTTAGAGTTCGGACATAATACTTGGAATTTTGATCTGTCAATCCTTGACGAATTGTCAAACTCCTTCGTATTAAGTTCTTATCACTTGACACTAAGAACCCCCACTGAGTGCTCGGTACAAGTCAACACTCACACTATAATCTGTACTCCCACTCCCACTGTCTACCTGGTCAAACCTTCCTACAGTTAAGGCCACAACCAAAATCCTCTCTCGATTCCTCCAATGAATGAGAGGTCCACGAATCAAGTGATCAAACATTCCTACAGTTAGGATTGTCTCAAACCTCCCATTTGGTCAAACCTTCCTACAGTTAGGACCAAAGCCAAAATCTCCTCTTAATTCCTTCCACGAACGAGAGGTCTACTTTTAAATCGAGTGATCAAACCTTCCTACAGTTAGGGTCACCTCGAACTCCTATTTGGTCAAACCTTCTTATAGTTAGGACCACAACCAAAATCTCCTCTCGATTCCTCCAATGAACGAGATGTCCACGAATCAAGTGATCAAACCTTCCTACAGTTAGGGTCACCTTAAACTCCCACCTTGTCAAACCTTCCTATAGTTAGGGTCAAAACCAAAATCCCCTCTCGATTCCTTCCATGAACGAAAGATCCACTTTCAAATCGGGTGATCAAACCTTCCTACAGTTAGGATCACCTCAAACTCCCGCTTGGCCAAACCTTCCTTCAATTAGGACCAAAATCATAATTCACTCTCGATAAACAAGAAATTCATCTTTAGTTCGGTAATCAAACCTTCCGACAGTTAGGATTATCCGAATCTTTTTTATTCTTGGAGGGAAGATCCCACTCTTAGTTTCACCTTCCTAGATTCTTAAAGTGGAAATCCTACTTTGAGTTTCCTTTGTAACTAGAGATAGAATATAAAATTCTTCCTTTCCAGTATCGGGTTCGTCTTTGCCCCAAGAGAAGACACCATCCTTTAACTCTAAAATCCATGCTTCACACGTATGAGGAATTTTATCCCAAATCCTAAGTAGGGATAAGTCAGCGCCTAACACGGGTTGTCTGTTTAGTCTTTCACCAATTGAAGAAGACACTAGAATCCAAGTCTGAGGACTTTTATCCTGAATTCTAAGAAGGGATAAGTCAGCGTCTAACACGCATTGTCAAGTAGTCTATTCCCATAAGAAAGATGAAGTCTACATATTCAATATCGTAGCACTAAGAGAGTTAACTCTCTTAGCACAATGTTACATATGAAAACGAGTTTAAACATTTCACATGCTAGCCCGATTCAAACGGTAATCGGTAAAGACTCATCAAACCCGTTGATGGTCGAGGGTTTGCCAAAAATCCTATATATGCGAAAGTCACTGACACATCAGCTTCATTTGTTGGTCTTGTGACTTAAGCATCCAACAACTTTGGAATAAGATCCATATCTGCAGACGAAACAACTTTAATAGTTGGTCCTATAGCCCGAAATTTAGAACTACCACGCTCCAATGCCTTAAGAGCTTAAACTATGTAGACTTTAGCAAACGTACGAGTATAAACTGTGTTAATACCGATCAACACGTTATAACAAAGGCCAATGTCAGACAACGCGTTACAGTAAATGTCAATGTCGGTCAACGCATCAATAATTTTGCCAAAATAAGGCTAAGGAAAAATTCTAGGTTAAAGGATGATTCCAGGGAGTTCAATCACATTCAGATACCAATTCCCGACAAAGATGATCAGGTAAACATCAACTCAATGACACGAGCTAAGTTCAGAAACTTACGTATCAACTTCAGTTCAAGATTTTGACAACGGTCAGATGATAAACACAGTACCGGAAGAACTTTATCTATTCGACAAAATACTAAATAGACTGAAGGCTAAAGAAGTCAAGAATTAAGGTAATTCATAGGTCCTTTTATGCGATCTCCTCAACGAAATACTGAAGAGATTGAATACAGGGCTTGTCTTATCCAAAGCATTCCAGACTTTTCTATAAAAGAATGAGTCTAAAACACTTTGAAGGGGGTATCTATAGGCATTTAAAATATCTGTAGATGTCCGCACGTAGCTCGAGATGAAGAGAAGATGATGAACATCATCATCCGAGTCAAGAAAGATTACTCGGGTGGCCCGCACTCTTGTCGGTCAGCTCCAAGTGCCCGTCGCGCTTGACGGTCAGCTCCAAGTGCCATAAAGAAGCTAACGAGTGAATGAAGCAAGTTAGCGAAACATACAAGTCAACAGGATGACCAGATATGTAAAACTATAGAAAATACAACTCCCAAAAATTGCAAAGTGCTAAAGGGTTCAGCTAAGGCCAAATTTCCCACGCCAACACAGGACAGCGGCAGCTGACCCGCGCCAGCG
>NC_033794.1:47730106-47757605 GCF_001876935.1 Asparagus officinalis | reverse complement strand
CCCGCACCCCCCGCGGGTCAGCAGGACCTACCGTGCAGTCCTGAGCTCCAAACACGTTTTTGACAGGTCTTTTGCTGTTTTCTCAGGATTTGTTCGTTCCTGAGTGTCTCAACTGATTGGATATCATCCACAAATATGGTTAAGCCGTTATTAACTAAAGATAGGGTCAAATCATTCATTCTTATCCAAATACCCCCATCCGGTGCCCTATAAATACAAGCTCAGGGCCTCCATTCTGAGGGGGCGGAATTTTATTAAGAGGGCGAGGTGCTGCTGGATTGAGGAGTCAAAGAATCAAGAATTTACAGCAAAGGCAAGTCAGTTCCTGGCAAACTTCAGCATAAAGATGAAGGCTTTCGAAGGATCTAAACCTGTATTTCCCCCCGTCTGTTCCTTGAGATTAGGCTTGGTCTTAATCTCGAGAAGTGTTACTGATTTCGCTTGGTCGATTTCAGTGCTTTAAGCGAATACTTCCTTGGTGAAGTTGGAGCTCCGTTAATTTTCTGACAACCGGATCTGATCCGTGGCACTCCACGAATATCAATATCCCCGGCACAGGTGAAGACTCCATGCAAGCAAGAGTTGATAAATAGTTCTTGTGTTTATTTTCTAGAAAGTTTTAATCTTTATTTTTGTTATTTGAATTCATTGTAAACGATCAAAGTTGTAATGAACTTGATAATGAAAATTACGTTCGACGAAAACAAATACATACAAGAATCTCAATCATAGTCAAATCATCATGAAGTTCAATCTCTGGTGCATTCAACACTCGCTGCTGCTCCTCGTCTTATAAATGCTTCTTAAGCATAGGAACATGGAAGACATCGTATATACTCGACATCAATGCTGGAAAATCTAGCCGATATGAAATGGCTCCAATGTGCTCAACTATCCTAAAAGGACCAATATATCTCAAGACAAGATTTTCCCATCTACTAAATTGTTGAACTCCCTTCATTGGCGATACTTTTAACAATACATAGTCCCTAACCTAGAACTCTAATGGTCTTCGCATTTGATCTACGTAGCTCTTCTGTCTACTCTGCGCTATAAAAATCCACTCTCGAATAACTTCTACCTTCTCTGTAGTCTGTCTCACTAGCTTCGGTCCAAGCAATAGGCTATCCTCTGGCTCTGCCCAGCAAATAGGCGATCTACAAGTCCTCTCGTACAACACCTCATACAGTGCCATAACAATAGTCTCTTGATAACTGTTGTTATATGCGAACTCAATTAGTGAGATGTAGTCCTCCCAGTTGTCCTGGAAATCTATAATGCATGCCCGTAACATGTATTCCAATACTTGATTGACTCTCTCCGTTTGTCCATCTGTCTGCGGGAGGAAAACACTAGAATACGATAACTGGCTACCAAAAGAATTATGGAATCTCCTCTTGAAATGTGAAGTGAAAACCGAACCTCGATCTGATACAATCGTCTCTAGAACTCCATGTAATCTCACTATCTCCTGGATGAATATCCTCGCATAAGTCTCCATCGTATAAGTCGTCTTCACTAGAATGAAATGTGCTGACTTTGTCAATCGATCCACTATCACCCAAACCGAATCGTTCCCCTTCTTCGATCTTGACAATCCTACAATAAAATCCATAGATATATCTACCCACTTCCACTCTGAAATGGGTAAGGGTTGTAGGGTTCCTACTGGTCTCTGATGTTCTGTCTTCACTTGCTGGCAGGTAAAACACTTAGTCACATACTCTGCAATCTCCCTACACATGCTACTCCACCAAAAGTGTCTCTTTAGGTCCTTGTACATTTTAGTTATGCCTAGATACACTGTGTACCTGGTACGAAGCGCCCAATCATATAATTCCTTCTTCAGCTATGGATCACTTGGCATTACTAATTGGCCCTTCATTCAAAGGCCTCCATCTACTCCAACGGTCTAGTCAGCCTTTGGCTCTTTGGAAATCTCCTTCTTTTGGATTTGAATCCAAGAGTCATCTAGCTGAGCTCTGACCACTCTATCACTCCAAGATGGTTGCACTGACAAAGCTCCCAAAAATATGCTGCTCCCGTCGATCTCTGGTCTAAAGTCAAACTGGCTAAGGGTGTGAAGATCTCGATACAACGAGCACCTCAAAGTCGCCATCTGATGCCGATACTTCCTACTCAACGCGTTTGGTACAACGTTCGTCTTTCCCGGATGATACTGAAGTACGAACTCATAATCCTTAATAAACACAACACATCATCATCGTCTCTAATTTAACTCTTTTTGAGAGAAGAGATACTTTAAACTTTGATGATCCATGAACAGATCGAATTGCACTCCATACAAATAATATCTCCATGACTTCAGTGCGAAGACTAATGTTTCCAGCTCCAAATCATGTGTAGGATAATTTTACTCATGAGTCCTCAACTGCCTCGAAATGTAGGCTACCACTATCTGGGTCTGCATCAAAACACCTCCAAGACCTAACAAAGATGCATCCGTGTAAACAACAAAAGTTTTATCACTGCTCGGAATAATCAACACCGGCGATGTAGTCAACTTAACCTTCAAGGTCTCAAAGGCCTCCTGGCACTCTATACTCCAAACAAACTATACATCCTTCTTCATAAGATGTGTAAGTGGCTTTGTAATCTTCAAGAAGTCCTGAATAAACTTCCTGTAATAGCCTGCCAAACCCAAGAAACTGCGGATCTATAAAACGGTCTTCGCCAGCTCCCAATCTAGTATTGCCTTCACTTTTGTGGGATCCACTACAATGCCCTCTCTGTTGATGATGTGGCCAAAAAATCTGACCTCAGATAGCCAAAACTCACACTTCCTAAACTTAGCATACAACTAATGTTCCCATAAGGTCTGCAAAGCGAATCGAAGATAATGCTCGTGCTCTGCCGCTGATCTCGAATATATAAGGATGCCGTTGATAAAAACGATCATGAACTGGTCCAAGTATGGATAGAAAACCTGGTTCATTAAATCTATAAATGTCGTGAGTGCATTGGTTAGCCCAAATGGCATGAAAAAAATTTGTAGGACCCATATCGAGTCAGAAAAGCGATCTTGGGAATATCCATCTCCCAGACGCACAACTGATGATAACCAGAATGAGGATCAATCTTTAAAAAATGATATGCTCCCTATAGCTGGTCGAACAAGTCATCAATCCTCGGTACTGGGTACCTATTCCGGATGGTTACTTTGTTCAACCCATGATAATCTATGCATAATCGCATGTTACCGTCCTTCTTCTTCACAAAAAAGGACAGGCGCTCCCCATGGAGAATGACTTCGGTGAATAAATCCCTTAGATTAAAGCTCATCTAGCTAAGTCTGTAGCTCCCTTTTCTCCACAGGTGCTATACGATTGGGTGCTCAGGATATCGGTGTTGTGTCTGGCTACAACTTGATGCAGAACTCAACCTCTCTCATAAGAGGTAACCCAGGTATGTTCTGAAAACATCCTGATAATATGAGATAACTTTAGTCTCACACAAATCAGCACTCCGGTCCCTCGGCATCACCTCCTCAGTATACGCTAGAAATGACTCCGCAATCTGGTTTCCCTGTGAGATTGCTACGATCAGTTCAGACCCATCGAACGCCCGCAAGCTGACTATTTTAGCAAAACAGTCGATACTGACATTGTAGGATGATATCCAATCCATACCAAGAATGACGTCAAACTCCAACATCTGCAAGACAATCAAATCAATGATTAACTCGGACTCATCTAGACTGATGACACATCTCCTACAGATACTTTCCAATAGGGATACCTCCCCTAAACGAGTAGAGATAGATAACGGAACATCTAAGAGATGTGCAACTAGCTCAAGCATATCCATGAAGGTATGAGACATAAAGGAATGTGAAGCTCCTGAATCAAACAAGATTCGAGCTGGAAAAGAATTCACTAAGAAAGTACCTTCCACTATAGCTCCGCTCGCACCATGATCACGTGGTACGATTGTATAAACTCTGTCCATGGCTGGCGACTGCTAAATTGCTGGTTGTAGAACATATGAGACTATCTGCCCCTCAGGAATCTCATGGATAGCGTGTATTTGACCTGTTGGTCCTTCAATCCTCAGAATGGCAGGTTGTGCCTCTATTCTATGTGGCTATTGGCCGTAACCGTGACCCTATGACTACTAACCCTGACCACGATTCTGCTGCTGCCCGTGTCCTCATCTTTGTTACTGGCGTGAAGATCATTACCCCGTTGTTGGGGTATTTTAAGTCTTGCAAAAAGTTTCTTGTTCTTATCCTTATCTCCGGACAGTCCTGCTTCCATAATTAATTATCAATATATCTCTCTGCTCCAATCGGCTAGTTCTGGCTGCTAATCGAAGATAATAGGTGAAATCCTCCCATGTAATTGACGTTCGATGCTCCAGCGAAATTTGAAATCGGTGCTATCCTCTTGTGTCGCTCTTTAAACTGAACATAGTTAACCTCGGCTTATGTACTGAGTTGACGTTAAGTATGTCTAAAAATACTTCCCACATATTCTTTCCATTTATAAGTTGCAACTAAATCCGATTTGCCTTGAAATTCTGGTGCTCTTAGTTTCTAATATCTTCCTCAATCTTACCGAGCCAAGCTTCCTGCACTGTGGTCCTATTAACAACTGGATGTGGCAATGGTGAAATTGTTGGTATTACCTCTTAAATAGGTACGGCTGGTACGACTGGTGGTGAAACTTTAGAAAGTGTAATCTGGCTCTTTACTCGTTCCTCGAGTGTTGCTAATCTCTATTTTGGTAATCAATATTTCCAAGACGATCAGATACTGTGGAGCCTATTGTGGTTCGGGCTCTGCTTACCCAGCTCTCTGGGTACGAGTTCTACCTCGACCACATCCTCATCCTGAAATTTATGTTATTAGGAGGAGAGCTTATTAGACCCAATAAATGAGATCGCAAACACACACACACACACACACACACACACACACACACACACTATATATATATATATATATATAACATAACATATCACAATAAGTATTCACACAATTACTTTTCAATCAAAGTAAAATAGTTGCCATAAAAAAATTCGTAAATTTTGTTACATACGTATATAACGTCTTCATTCATTCTAGGAATTCCTAATGGACTCTATACATTAATCCTAAAAACTCTATTCTAGCTACACAACTCGACACAGGATGATCCAAAGGATACTAGAACTAGAGCTCTGATACCAACTATGACGGCCCTAGGTTCACACAAGGCTACAGTCCAAGGTGAATCTAAGGATGTCAAACCTACCATACACCTATACAGTACATTAATATGTTTCACCAATCAGAGTAATATCCTCTAGTGGAATCAAAAGAAGTGTAGGTACAAAACAGGCAAAATAAAGAAATAAACATAATAGACATGATATGGAAAGAGATATCTCATAAATAAAAATCATGTCTCAACTAAAATATATCTGACATATGGAATAAAGAAAATGTCTTGACATGAATCAACTAAAAATCGTACTAAGGCACACTGCATTTATAATATGAAAACAAAACTCTAATGTCTGAATGAAACTACAAAACTACGGTGGAGTCTTTAATAGTAAAATCATGCGACAGTGACTATGCTAGAACTCCACCATCATGCGGCTCTCCAAAGTTCTGAACTGCCTGAAAGAAATTAAAAACAACAACAAGAATAACAACAAGAACGTCAGAGCGTTAAAGCAAGATTACCTCCATCCGTCCCCATGGGACGGGCTGCTAGATGAAGTGGAGGTTCTATCTATTAAGCATAGTCTACTTAGATTATTTTTCCCATATCTAATAGAATTAATATTTAGTCACCTAAAATGTGAGACGTAGTACGTCAAGCAAAATAATCCAAACAAGAAAACACTCATATATATACCATATGTCTTAAATTATAGGTATCTAAATATTAACACCAAGCTAGAGATAAACAATCAATATGAAATCAATAATTAGAAACCCACAACACGAGACTAGTACGTCAAGCAAAATAATACAAACAAGAAAACCCTCATGTATATACCATATCTCTCAAATTGTCAATCGCTAGTCATTGATTCAAACCTAATAATAAAATAAAGCAATACATAAAGTAAAGACATTCATAATAACGTATTTATAATATCTTTCACTATCATTGAGTAGATAAGATAAATATCAGCATAAAATCCCACGTACTTGCAAGGGCAAAGTATATCTCAGTAGTGAGTCATATACATAACTGGCATCCACCAATGACTCAGGCTATCAATAATCATCTTAATACAAATCCTTACAAGATTCTAATTTCATCGCATTATCATACGCAACGGACTACCCTATAGGTATCCTAAACAGTGTACACGGCTCATTAGTCTCATTGCGATCTCAGTGCGTAACATGAGTGCAGGACGGCCTACCATATAGGTGTTAGACCCTAGAGGAGGGGTGATTAGGGTCTTATGCTAATCTAATCCGATTTTATGCCAATTAAAACTAATAACAAGTTATCCTAGCAACTATGAAATATAACAATATATATAAGATAGGATAAGCAATATGAACAAAGAGATATATCCTAGCAATGAGATATACTATGAGACATATGCAAGGATATACAAATTAACACAAGGGTGAAATAAATATAAACAAAACAAGAGTGATAGTGTGTAAATAAACAATGCAAACACACAATATGATCACGGAGTTCAGACCTTCCGTCCTACGTCTCCGCTCCCCACTCCCGGGGAGAAATCCACTATCACAACCAGGTTTTTTACGCTCACCCGAATAATATTTACACCTCATAATGTCGGTTTTCAACACTCACTGATCAACGTTCACACCTCACTCACAATGTCGGTTTTCAACACTCACCGATCAATGTTCACTCCTCACACTCACAATGTCGGTTTTCAACGCTCATCGATCAACGTTCACTCCTCACACTCGGTTTTCTAGCTCACCAAAAACTTTACAACACTAACAAATAACAACACAATGAAAGCTCACACTCAATTGTTACAACTCTCACCAACCCAAATATACTATGTATGAAAATACAATAAGCTCAATATGGGTGTGTGTAACAATGAGATAATATAATCAAATCTAAACTTAATATAAAAACTAGCTTTAAAGAATGATAATAAAATAACTAAGCAAATATAAAGCTAGATAAGAGTTTAGAAAACTTCTCAATAGATCAAGAGGTAGAGGGAGAATAGTTGGAAGTCAAACTTCAATAGATGATCTCCTCAAGCTCTTGTGGAATTGATTCACAAAACCAAAACACTCAAATGCTTAAAAGCTTATAAACATACTTTAAACAAACTTAAACCCTTGATTAAAACTTTGTTAAACATCTTTTAAAACATTCTCTTTGTTACTCATGAATGATGAGAGCAAGGGGGTATTTATAGCCTCCCAAAACCTCAGCCAAAAAACCTAATCAAAATGACCAAAAAGCCTAAGAAAAAACAGCTCAGAAACTAGCCGTTGAACTGATCTGACAGTTCGACGGTCGACCGCGGCGATCGACCGCGAGCAACAAAAAGCTAAAGAAAGGCTATGGAAAGCAGGCGGTCGACCGTGGCGGTCGACCGCGAAAGTCTCTGGATTTTCCACGGTCGACCGTCATGGTCGACTGCGATTCATAAAAAGGCAAAATGAATTATGAACTGCAAGCGGTCGACCGTGGCGGTCAACCCCGAACTGATACATAGGGTTTTTACAGGTTTTTGTAAAAAGTTTTTGAGACTTTTAAAAATATGTTAAAAATAACAAATAAAGTCCAAAAATAATAAAACTTTGGGAAATGTATATAAACATGTAAATGATCATGTTACAAAAAGAATTTTCCAAATTACATTTTCCATTTGTGAAAAATCATCATTTTGCAAAATAGTCTAAAACATGAAAATGTGAACATATGAGTTTTGGCATTTTAGCTTAACCATGTTTTGAAACAATACAAAATGATTTTGTAGACTTAATAAAAGATGTATATGATTGATATTAAGACCATAAACAAAGAATATAATATTTTCACAAAATTGCATATTCTGTGCAATATATACGAAAACACAATAGAGTATGAAATATGTAATTTCATATATATAAACATAAAAACCCAAAACACATAAATGTGTGTGTATAGATGATTGAGCTTAAAGTACTAACACACATAATATAAAACCTAAACTACATTACGCAAGCTTGTGATCTTGATCATCATTGTAGCTCAACTTGGTAATCTTGCGGATTAAGCTTGAACTTGGATCTTCAACTTGAAATGCAAGGCTTCATTCCACAATTGCGCCAACCTCCATTAGATATAATCGTGAATGCGCAATTCCATCCATCCTCCAACTCATTGTTTGCTAAGAATAAATTCGAAAACACAAACACTAGACAAACAATATTAGAAGTAAATTGTTTGTTGAACATCATCAAAATAAGAAGGCCAACAATAGGTATCCTAAAAGATGGATCACAAGCCTCATCGCACTCGATGGCCTGTACAAATAGAATATCGATGCACTGCCCTACGTAGTAATGAACTAAGCTCATCAACGATATCCATCTCGTGTATAAACTGTGTATATCTGGTATATCAATGCACTATCCCATATAGTACTGAGGTATGCTCATTAATGATATCCAACATGTATATAAATAATCTCTAACTCAAATATAATCGGATCAAAACTCATCATAATCCCCTTCGGGATACCCAGGTGTGTGCAACAACACTGTACTTGTGTATTCATGAATGTACATGTATAAAAGTACGGCTCAAATCTCGCGAACTCATCTCGAAACGGTGCAAAATCAAAACTCAAGAAAATCTAGAAAAAATAGCCTGTAAGTCGACTTATAAGTTTACTTAGTCGACACCCAAGTTGACGTTTTAATGTTTTCCTCGCTATTTCTCAAACAAAACTCATTCTAATTAACATGGAACATAAGAAACAGGTTATAAACTTCAATAATTAATAACAGAGATCAGTTTACATGATCTAACACTTGGAATAAAACTAATTAGGGTTAGATACAAGATTAGCCAAAAATTTCTCAATTAACTTATATATTACTGATATGATTATCATAGCATGATCAATTATAAACATGAACAGAGGTAGAAAAATTATTTAAACATACATATATTACTCAGGTATTATCAACTTATGGTTTAAGCATAATTAACCTACACATATATCTTAATTAAACAACAAATTAGGGTTAAAGTATGAATTAATCATAATTAACAAGTTAAAAAAATTAGAAGCTACCCTAATGATCATGATTATAAAACTATTAGAAACAGTAAGCAACAACTGTAGATCTAGCATGAGTTTAAGATTAAACATTAAAAATCTAATTTTTATCATGTAGGATCATGATTAAACATGTAAACATCACTTTAAGCATCTTCAAAGCATTGTTAAACTAAGGGGATGAGTTTGGATGAAGATAATCTTGACTCAGGTCGCTGTTGAACTTCCCCGACACGCGTGCAAGGTCTCTTCTTCAATAAAAGCGCACGATTTCTCTCCTTATGCTCGATATCACGTCTCAAACGAACACCAAAATAGGATCTAGGGTTTAAGGGAAGAGGGTGGTTGTGTTCTCATATGAAAAGTGTAGAAATTAGGGTTTAGAAGAGTATATATAATCCTGGGATCGAAACAAAATGAATCCGACCAAAAACCTAAAAGAAACTTGAAAATCAGCCTATAAGTCGACTTACGATCTTGACAAGTCGACTTATGATAAGTCGACTCATAAGTCGACTTAGGGTAAGTCGACTCATAAGTCGACTTAACAGAGGCTTCTCATATATTTTTCTGGTTTCGTGCATTTTCGTGCATGTTTCTCTCCTCCACTCACATATATACATTAAATTGATCTCAAATCAATTCCTAATATACTCAAATATCAAAATATATTATTTATCACCATATAACATATTTATTTATTATTTATCACATAATATTCAAATTCACAGGTTTTTACAGTACCTCACTTGCAGATCATATGAACAACTACACAAAGTTGTTGTCGGACTTGGCGAATGTGGATGAGAAGATATCGGATGAGTACAATAAGATTATTTTATTAGGCTCCTTACCTAATGAGGAGTATGATACCTTCTTTCTCACTTTGTTGAACAGTAGATCTTTCATCACTTATAGTATATTGACTAATGCGTTGACGAATTTCGACTTGAGGAGGAAGGATAAATAATCTTCTAGAGCTAGTACTTTAGGAGAGGCCTTGTCGACAAGAGTTAGGAATCCATATCCGAGAGGTGGCAACAAAGGCAGGTCAAAGTCAAGAGGCCACTACCAAATAGCGATGAATCAGTGAGCTTTCTTAAAGAACAAGGACATTGAAAGAGAGATTGCCGAAGTTCAGAGAGAATGAGAATAGAAAGAAGAATGGCCCGAAGGCCAGCGAGGTGAATGTTGCTAAGAGTGGCAATGATTCAGTCGATTCATGCTTTTCTCTATTGATTACTCCAGAGGTTAACTATGCCGATGCATCGGATTGGATGCTGGATTTAGTGCTACTTATCATATGACTCTCTGACGAGATTGGTTTGCATCTTTCGAGAAGCTCGATGAGGGTGTAGTGGTCATGGGAAATGATCAGTCATGTGGCATTTGTAGGATAGATACCATCAGGATCTAGATGCACGATGGAGTTGTTCGTGAGTTGAATGAAGTGAGATTTGTTCCTCAGCTGAAGAAGAATCTTATTTCTGTTGGAGCTTTAGAAGCAAAGGGATTCAAGGTGACTTTTAAGAGCGCTGTAGCAAAAGTTACTAAGGAATTTTTGATAGTGATGAAGGGAGTCCACAGTAGGAATCTATATTATCTGAAGGGAAGTATCGAGATTGGCGAGGTAGCTTCAGTAGTTTTAGAGGCGGACACGAGCAAACTTTGGCACTATAGATTGGGGCACACAGGTAAAAATTCACTACAGGTGCTGTGCAAGCAGGGGCTATTGAAGGGAGCCAAGAGTGGGAATATTGAATTCTGTGAGCACTGTGTTCTTGGTAAGAAGACTAAAATAAAGTTCGGGATAGCTATTCATAGGACGACAGGCATCTTGGACTTTGTGCACACGTCACACCAAGATGGCATCATTTGGTGATCGACATTGGTTCGTCACATTTGTAGATGACTATTCTAAGTATTGTTGGGTGTACATCATGCGAAGAAGAGTGAAGTCCTAGATATATTTGTAGAGTGGAAGAAGAGATTGGAACTACAGACTGGGAAAAAGATCAAGATGTTGAGATCCGATAACGGCAGCGAGTATACTCCAGGCCCCTTTCAGCAGCTATGTCAAGACGATAGCATAGAGAGGTACTTCACAGTTAGTCATACACCGTAGCAGAATAGGATAGTAGAGAGACTGAATTGGTCTTTATTGGAGAAGGTCCGATGTTTGTTATCGCGGAGTATTTTAGAAAAGATCTTTTGGGCTGAGGCACTTTCATATGCGAGCCATCTCATTAATAGGCTACATTCATGTGCGATTAAGGGGAAAACCCCTATGGATATGTGATCGGGAGAGCTAACAAATGACTATGATCAGTTTAAGGTATTTGGGTGCCCTACATTTTATCATATCAGAACTGATAAATTAAAACCTCGAGCTAGTAAGGTCATATTTGTGGGATTCAAGCGTGATATGGAAGGATACAAGCTTTGGTATCTAATTAAGAAAAAGATTGTGCTGAATAGAGATGTCACATTTTATGAGGCTTCTCTCTTGAAGCCTACCAGCTCTCATCAGGTGGAGAGCACCACGACAGAGAAGATATCGCAGGTGGTAGAGATTAATACAGCTTCACAAAGTCCAGATAGGACCATATCCATTAGAGTGTTGAATGAGGTGACGCTAGGCAAGCACGGTGATAATTTGGAGGATACAGGTACGATAGAACAGGATTAGGGACCGACGACTCAGGTTCACGATTCGATTGCAGTTTGGAGATCAAGGAGAGACATACGGTTGCCAGCGAGGTATACGGACACAATCGTTGCATATGTACTTTTGGTGGAGAGTGTTAACGAGATAGTTCCTATTACATTCAGAGAGACTGAGCAGAGTTCAGAGGTTGATTTGTGGCAGGAGACTATGCAGGAGGAGATGGAGTCTCTTCACAAGAACGACATATGGGAGCTTGTTGAGCTTCCAAAGGGATGGAAGTTGGTTGCAAATGGGTGTTTACGAAAAAGGAGGGCATTCAGGACACTCCTATCAGGTTTAAGGCTATATTGATTACGAAGGGTTATGCACAGGAAGAAGGCATTGACTACAATAAAGTCTTTTCTCCGATGGTGAAGCACTCTTCGATTTGGATCTTGCCAGCTTTGGTGGCATAGTATTGTTAGGAATTTGATCAGTTGGATGTGAAAACAGCTTTTCTTCATGGTGATTTTGATGAAGAAATTTATATGACTCAGTCATTAGGGTTTCGAGCTACCGAAAAGGAGAAATTAGTGTGTAGATTGAAGAAATCACTATACGGGTTAAAGCAATCTCCGAGACAGTGGTATAGGCAATTTAATGGGTTCATGATCCACCATTCGTATGTTAGGAGTCAGTTTGATCCTTACGTGTACTATCGCAAGTTTCATGGAGGTGCGTATATTTACTTATTATTTTATATGGATGACATGTTGGTTGCTTCTATTTCCAGATCCGCCATAGATAGATTGAAGATTCAGCTTTCGAGCGAGTTTGAGATGAAGAATTTGGGTGAAACGAAGCATATTTTGGGGATATGGAGATTGGCAGATACAGAGATAAGGGTGGAATTAGTTTGACACACAGGTGGCTTATTTGAAGAATCTTTTACAACGATTCAATGTGAGCATGGAGATGAAGCTAGTCAGTGTACCTTTGGGAGCCCATTTGAAGCTTTCAGTTGACCTTTCACCAAAGATAGTTGAAGATAGAGAGTTGATGTCGAAGACTCCATATGCGAGTGCAGTGGGAAGCTTGATGTATGCCATGGTTTGTACGAGGCTAGATTTGTCACAAGCAGTTAGCATGGTTTCACGATACATGCACGACCCGGGTCCGGGTCATTAGGATACCGTGAGGTGGATTTTGAGGTACATTCGAGATACTCTCAATGTTGTTTTGGTGTTTGAGCGGGACACTAGTGGTGGACAATTATGTATTGGATACGTAGATTCGGACTATGTTAGAGATTTGGATAAGCACCGGTTGACGACGGGATATGTGTTTACTTTGACTCGTGCACCGGTGTATCGAAGATGCACATTGCAGTCTATGGTAGCTTTGTTAATGACGAAGGCAAAGTATATGACAATTATGGAGGCAATTATGGAGGCAATTAAGGAGGCGATTTTGCTTCAAGGACTTTTGGAGGATCTTGGTGTTTCGCAGTGATCCGTCACTATTTATTATGATAGCATGTGCTATATATATTTAGTAAAGAATCAGGTTTTCCATGTGCGGACAGAGCACATTGACGTTCGTTATCACTTCGTCCGGGATGTTCTTGAAGATAGGAATGTGGAGCTCGTGAAGATCCACACAAGAGATAATCCAGTAAATATGCTCACAAAGGTGATCCCGAACAACAAGTTCGAACATTGCAGAAACTTGTTATGGATTTGTGCTTGTTGAAGCCTTTCGAGACTATTTGGATGAACTACAGACAGCTTGATCCATTGAGAAAGGGGGTATGTAGTCAACCACATTGGTGCAATCAGATTTGGAGAGACGACACATTGGTGCTCTTGTTGGTGTCGTCTCCATTTTGGGAACACTTCGCCGAGGTAGAGAATTGTTGGGTAGTAGGTTATTGGGCCAAACAGGATTCCTAGTCTGTTTTGATTTTAGTTTTAAAATTATTAGGATTTCTAGTCTGTTTTGGTTTTAGGGTTTCTATATATATAGAACATTTTAGAAGAGATTTGTAGAGAGAAAAAAGGTTGTTTTGAACACTTTGAGAGGGATATTTCTGTGAGGTCAGTTGAGATCTTTTGGTGAGGGTTATTTTGAGTGTTTGAGAATCGTAATCCATTATTTTTGTCATCTATATGCTGAAAACTCTCCATCATCTCCCCTTGGACGTAGGCAGTTTGTCGACCCATGTAAATCTCTATGTTTGTGATTAGTTTGTACTGTTCTTTTGTGAATTGCACTCGTTGGTTATTCTCCTCCCGTTGCTCGCCGACTCATTTGGTTCGTGCGCACGCTTCCGCCGACGTGCAACATAATATTCTCTTCAGTGAGAATAAAAATTAATTAACCGATATGAGGGTAGAGATTTGATGAGAAAGAAGGATGTTTAACTGTAGGCGATTGTTTTTTTACTGGAAACCTAAAATGCAATAAGTCTTCTCAGCATTGATTCATGAGAAAATTTGGTTTATTTAAACATCTATGATATTTCATTAATTGCCTTCTCATGTTCATTTTGTATTTGTATAGTTTTTCTCTTATCCATCCACATCCTTATTTTTTATATAGACGGCTATCACCCATAGTTTTCCGTATCAATATTTTTAAATTAATTTTCTGTGTTAATTATAGAAAGTGCCCTGAACTTTTAGGGGAGTTGCAGTAAACCCTCCTTAACTTTGTTTTATTACACAAAATCCTCCTAAACCTACCCCTTCCCCAACCCCCAAATTTTTTTTTGTTAGTGCTAAGTGTGACATGAAATTTATATATATATATATATAATATATATATATATATTATATATATATATATATATATATATATATAGTATATATAATTATATATATATATATATATAATATATATAATATATATATATTATTCGTCTACAAAGAAGAATTTATTTATTTATCTATTTATTGTCCTGCTGCTTACGAATAACATGTTAGAGTTGATGGTGCTAATTTGGGGATTAAAAGATTAATTTTTCAGATAACATTTAGTACAGTAAAATAGTTCAGTGAGATTATGTGCAATAACTCATCAAATTCCGCGAGGGAGGAGGGGGTGGAATAAAAAAAAGTTGAGGGGGGTTTCCTGCAACTCCCTAGAAGCTCAGGGGGGATTTTCTGTAATTAACCCAAAATATTCTAACAGCAAGGATATTAAACTTTTAGCCCTTTCTGAAATCATACTGCCCTTTGTAATCAACGTAGTGGTAAAAGCGTCATGATCACGAGAGACAGAAAATGATTATCTCAGGCAAGAAATCCCTCAAGATATTTTCACGAACTCCCTTCAAATCATATAGCAACCCACAAAGATTTTTGGCGCTAGTCTTTTTCTGAGATCATCATATCAGCTCACAGCCTTGAACCTCCACTATCTATCACCTCACGGATTTATTAAGCACTTCTTTATGTATATATATTATGTATTTGAGACCGTCATATATATATATAAAAGAATAGAAAGAAAATAAAAATAAAATAAAATTTAGTTGGGGAATATAGATTTGATATATGTAAATGGGGCTTACTAACGTTGCACGTATCTGGAATGCCGGCCTTAAGGGCCCATGGGCTTCTGCCTTATAGCCGGTCCTTTGTTTGGCTCGGGACTTTAGCAATGGCCAACACCGACTCGGGCCTTGGGGGTAATAATATTTGTTAGTTTTCCACACAAATAAAATTGATAATGAAAGGGCAACAAGAAACTGTCTAAAGATCTCTTAATATTTCTTTGCTTGCTTCTAAAGATCTCTTAATACTAATGGTGCAAAAGACTATAAGTGAAACACAGGCTTAGCTCCAAAGTGAAACTACAAAACTAGTTGGCCCGCTGCATTTGTCACGAACCGCCCTATTTTTGGCTCAATTGGGTGTATTTGGAGTCACTTATTCATGGTTGGGTCCATGAAGATCCTAGGGTTTTCTAGAGTTTTCTTGGATAATAAAGGTATGATAAATATCTTTTATCTAGAAGCTTCTAAGAAGTCTCATTAAAATATCTAAGGACCCTTGTAAAAGCTTCTAGAAAGTCTCATGTAAATATCTAGGGAGATATTTTAGGAGAAGAGTCTAGAGACACAATCTTAACCATTGATTGTAAAAACAATCTAGAAGGCTAATCATAGTCATCCATTGTAAGCTAGTCTTGCCTATAAATAGGGGCTAAGGCATCTCATTTGTATCAAGTAAGAGTTGCTAAGCAATAAAGCAATAAGAGCTTCCACTTCCACTCTTGAGTGTTCTCTTCCCTTCTCTTGAGTGAGTGTTTGAGGGATTATGCTGACTTAGCCATTCTAGTGAGAGAAAGAGTGACTAAGTGCCGCACGAGTTTGAGTGAGGTTTGTGGTGAAAGAATCAGCCCGTAAAATTTGGTCTCAGAGCACCTTACTTGATCGTATTAAGGAAGGTTTGTCTCATGATCCTATAGCCAATAACATGGTAGACTACGCAAAAGAAGGCAAAACTCGAAGGTTCTGGCTAGAAGGAGACCTGCTTTATACCAAAGGGAGACGGGTGTACGTGCCATTGTTCTGGAATCTAAGGCGGGAGATCCTTAAAGAATATTATGATTCTCAATGGGCGGGACATCCAGGTGTGCACAGAACTCTAGCTCTTGTAGAAGAGACGTATTATTGGCCTCGCATAAGGGATGATGTTGAGGCCTACGTGAAGACTTGTCTTGTGTGCCAACAAGACAAGACAGAGCAGAGAACGCCGGCCGGACTATTAGAACCATTACCTATTCCGGAGAGACCTTGGGAAAGCATTTCCATGGACTTCATCATGAGTCTACCCAAGTCAAATGGATGTAGCATTCTTATGGTGGTGGTTGACCGATTCTCTAAATACGGCATTTTCATTCCAGCCCCAGCCAAGTGTCCAGCCGAGGTAGCGGCATCACTATTTCTGAAGCACGTGGTGAAGTATTGGGGGCTACCAAAGTCCATCGTAAGCGATCGGGATAGTCGCTTCACAAGAAGGTTCTGGACGAAACTCTTCAAACTCGTGGGGTCAGATCTAAACTTCTACACTAACTTCCACCCTCAGACTGATGGCCAGACGGAGCGGGTAAATGCCTTGTTGGAGGTATACTTAAGATACTATGTGAGTGCTAACTAGCATGATTGGGCGAAGATACTGGATATAGCCCAATTCTCCTACAATTTGCAAAGGAGTGAGTCTACCGGGAGGAGCCCATTCGAGATCGTCACAGGTCAGCAACCACTCACTCCAAACGCTATTGCTACAGGTTATAAGGGAAATAGCCCAGCCACTTACCGATTTGCCAAGGGGTGGCAAGATCAAAACGAATTAGCACGCCCGTGCTTGAACAAGGCGGCAAAGAAGATGAAGAAATGGGCCGACAAGAAACGAAGGCACATGGAGTATGAAGTTGGAGACTTAGTCCTTGTCAAGCTTTCTACATTGGATCGACATAAAGGCTACACAAGAGCTTGATACGCAAGTATGAGGGCCCATTTCCAATCGAGAAGAGAGTGGGGAACGTGGCTTACAGGGTAAAGCTTCCCCCAACCGTGAAGTATCATCCGGTCTTCCATGTGAGCATGTTAAAGCCATATCATTAGGATACAGAAGATCCAGATAGAGGAAAGTCTAGTCGAGCGCCAACAGGGATTCGTATGGAGTTCGACAAGGAGGCCGAAGAAATTCTTGCGGATAGGACGGTTCGTGAAGCCAACAACCACCCGAGGTTAGAGTACTTTGTGAAGTGGAAAGGCTTACCCGACAGTGAGAATAGTTGGGAACCTGCGCGATCCTTATGGCAGTTTGAAGACTTGATCGAGAAGTTTCGCCAGGAGAAGACTAAGCGATGAGGGCATCGCTTGGATAGGTGGGGGAGAATGTCACAAACCGCCCCATTTTTGGCTCAATTAGGTGCATTTGGACTCACTTATTCATGGTTGGGTCCATGAAGATCCTAGGGTTTTCTAGATTTTTCTTGAATAATAAAGGTATGATATAATATCTTGTATCTAGAAGCTTCTAGGATATCTCATTAAAATATCTAAGGATCCTTGTAAAAGCTTCTAGAAAGTCCCATGTAAATATCTAGGGAGATATTTTAGGAGAAGAGTCTAGAGACTCAATCTTAATCATTAATTGTAAGAACAATCTAGAAGGCTAATCATAGTCATCCATTGTAAGCTAGTCTTGCCTATAAATAGGGGCTAAGTCATCTCATTTGTATCAAGCAAGAGTTGCTAAGCAATAAAGCAATAAAAGCTTCCACTTCCACTCTTGAGTATTCTCTTCCCTTCTCTTGAGTGAGTGTTTGAGGGATTAGGCTGACTTAGCCATTCTAGTGAGGGAAAGAGTAACTAAGTGCCGCACGGGTTCGAGTAAGGTTTGTGGTGAAAGAATCAGCCCGTGACACATTCATCTTGCATTCTGCTAATCTCTTGTGTCAACTCAAGGATTTATATTTTTGGATTGGATGTATCAACGATGCAATTGAGAGGGTACAAATTAAAAAATGCAACGCAACAAGAGAATTCTCTTTCTCCTGGGCCAAGAAAAGGGGATGCTCTTTCTCCTATAGCCTAGCTAGGCTTTAGTTCACCGAATATAGCCCTGATAATATTGGGAACTACTTCCAACCTCATTCCAAGACTCGCATAGCTCTAAATCTCTTAATATCCCATCATTATCCAATGAAACTTGTCTACCCCTGTATAGCCAAGAAAGTATCAAATAGTTTCTAGCCTAGCTATGAGATTAAATATGCACTTAAAAGATATAACCGTTGGATCGTTGGTCTTCAAAATTTGCATATCGACATACGGATCCTATAGTTGATCTCCATTTGATGCACATTGAATACATGGACCGTCCCGATTGAACAACCACGGTTCATAATAAATATGGACTAGCCTAGAGTGAAACGCAAGTTTTTGTTTTCACCATTTGAGCTTGAAGAGCGGAGAGTCTTCTTCTATCCAATACCCATCCTCTTGCGTGTCCTAGTTTCCGGCATTAAACAGTTCCCTTGCAAATAGTATAGAGATGATATATATTGGTTAAATTCCAAGCCTCAAATAGATAGGTACAGGTATATGTTTAGGCTGCATGCATGATCTTTTTCTATGAGAAGTAAATAAACTCTTTATTAAAGCTGAATAGTTACAACGGCATAATATGTTTAGGCCCCATGACTTGACGACACGGTATACAAAATAAAACCAAACTTTGATAATTAGGCATCATTATCAAGCCTTATATTTCACTGACAAAATATTATTAACATCAGATTCTGGCTGTTAAAAAATTTAAAAAAATTAAAAAATAAAAATACTACGAATAATCAATTATAAAAGCGTACTTCTGTGTTTATATTTTATTTATTTTGAATTCCCAAAAACATACTTCAAGTGCTAATCCTGCAGAAGCTCAAAACTATTTCAAACTTGCTGTCCCATCTAATTTGGCATACAAAAGCAGGATTTGAAAGAATAATATTTTATATCTAAAACATAAAACTTAAGATCTAAAACCATAAGCCAATGATTAATTCGAAGAGATTAACAAGAATCATAAAGGAGCGGAAGCTTATACCTGAATCCATTGCTTAAACTTGAGATGGGTTTTTGATCTTCTAACCTTAGGGTTCTCTCTAGCCGAATTTCTCTCTAGATGGGGGTGAAGAGAATTAGAGAATGTAACCCTAGGTTAGGGACAATAACCCCTTATTTATAGATGTTGTACATTTGCAATTTGGCCCCTCAACAAATCACAATTACAACCTGGTATCTGCACATATAACCCCATGACTTATTTAAATACCCAATTAACCCAAATTAATTGATCACTTTAGTGGGTT
This sequence comes from Asparagus officinalis, assembly GCF_001876935.1. Classification (NCBI taxonomy): domain Eukaryota; kingdom Viridiplantae; phylum Streptophyta; class Magnoliopsida; order Asparagales; family Asparagaceae; genus Asparagus; species Asparagus officinalis. The sequence goes on along the minus strand of NC_033794.1, from coordinate 47,737,828 downwards.
ATCCTGAAAGATAGCAATACACATTGATTAATCATATGTGCTCACAAATAGATTTATTAGATTAAGTCCAACAATCTCCCACTTGGGCACCATATGATTCCTTAAATTGTGTATAACCTTATGAGCTCAAAAATTGCTATCACTGAAAAGGGTATTTCAGAACAATCTTGTCTATTGACTATATCAATATAGGATCAAAGCGGCCTTCGTCACATTTATCGTGACTCGACCCATCAATGGTCACATATACCAATACAATCAAACGACATAGATCAATTATGGATGTGCAGCATGAAAATTACATGCAATGTGATCAATACATGTCTATTTTCAACTGGTCTTCCTTTAGTGAGGTCAAAACCAAACATAATGTAACAGAGTGTCTTAACTGAATACTTTATTTTGATCAGACAATACAACCAAACATAAAGCACCGCAATTACAAACTCCCACTAAAACATAATATCCTCAAATAATACCACACTCATATGAGCAGTATGCTCATGAAAGACCTTGGGTGGCAATCCATTAGTAAGAGGATCAGCTATCATGGAGTTTATCCCAATGTGCTCTATGGACATCTGTCCACTCTGTACCCTTTCTTTCACAACCAGGAACTTAATGTCAATATGTTTTGACTTAGTTGAGCTCCTGTTGTTATTGGAATACATTACTGCAGATTTATTGTCACAATATAACCTTAGTGGTCTTTCAACATTTTCCAAAATGCGCAGTCCCGTGACAAAATTTCGCAGCCATATTCCCTGATTGGATGCCTCATAGCAAGCTACAAATTCTGCTGCCATAGTGGAGGAAGCTACTAGTGTTTGTTTGACACTTTTCCATGATATAGCTCCTCCTGCTAACATATAAATGTAGCCTGATGTAGACTTCCTGCTATCTTGACATCCAACAAAATCAGAATTCGAATACCCAATGACCTCTAACTGTTCTGATTTTCTGTATGTGAGCATGTAATCTTTTGTTTTCTGAAGATACCTCATAACCCTTTTGACTGCTATCCAATGATCCATACCAGGGTTGCTTAAGTATCTGCCTAACATCCCAACAATGTACGCAATATCCGGACGCGTACATACCTGAGCATACATTAGACTTCCTACAGCCGAAGCATAAGGAATCTTCTGCATTTCCTGAATTTCAAGGTTACCTTTAGGGCACTGATTGAGACTAAACTTGTCTCCTTTAGCAACAGGGGTGTCACCTGGTCTGCAATCTTGCATGCCAAACCTTTTAAGTACCTTATCGATATAGCTCTTTTGTGATAATCCAAGAATACCCCGAGAGCGATCTCGATGTATCTGGATCCCTAATATAAAAGAGGCGTCCCCAAGATCTTTCATCTCAAAATTCTTTGATAGAAATCTCTTGGTTTCGTGCAACATGCCTATATCATTAGAGGCAAGCAATATGTCATCGACATATAGAACCAGAAAAATATACTTACTCCCACTGAACTTGTGATACACACAGTCATCAACAATAATTATTTGTTGAAACTTATGATACCATTGACGAGGAGCTTGTTTGAGTCCATAGATAGATTTCCTTAATTTGCAAACCATATTCTTTGGGTCTCCTGACACAAAGTTTTCTGGTTGCACCATATAAATCATCTCATCAATGTCTCCATTGAGAAATGCAGTCTTAACATCCATCTGATGTAACTCAAGATCATAATGAGCAACAAGTGCCATGATTATTCTGAAAGAGTCTTTCGATGAAACCGGAGAGAAAGTCTCTGTATAATCAAGCCCTTCCTTTTGAGTATAGCCTTTAGCCACAAGACGTGCCTTATACCTCTCCACATTACCGTTTGCATCCTGTTTGGTTTTAAAAATCCATTTACAACCAATTGGTTTTGCACCTTCTGGTAATGGGACAAGTTCCCAAACCTTATTGTCTTGCATAGACTTATACTCTTCATTCATGACATCAATCTACTGTTGAGAGTTAGAACTTTTCATGGCCTGAGAGAAGTTGATTGGATCATCTTCCAACATTCCACTACGTTAGAACTTTTCATGGCCTGAGAGAAGTTGATTGGATCATCTTCCAACATTCCACTACTTTCCTCATGATCTTGAAGAAATACAATATAATCATCCGAAATAGCATTTCTCCTTTCTCTCGTGGATCTCCTTAATGACACTGGTTCTTGAGGTTGTTGAGTTTGTTCTTCTGGAACAGGGAGTTGTTCAACATTATCATCTTGAGGTTCCGGATTTACTTCTTGAGCAACAACAGGTATAGGAACCTGAATATTGTCAAAAGTAACTGTATGGATTGGATCTGAAGCCAATTCCTCCTCAAAACTAATGTCTCTAACCTTATTTCTCCCCCCAAACTCAACATCCTCAAAGAATGTTGCTGTTCCCGTCTCAAAAATATTCCTTATAGTGGGATCATAAAACTTATAGCCCCTAGAACGTTCAGAGTACCCAATAAAGTAGCTGCTAACTGTTTTGGAGTCCAATTTTTTTTTCATTCGGCCTATAAGGCCTTGCCTCAGCTGGACATCCCCAAATATGTAAATGCTTTAAACTGGGCTTTCGACCAGTCCAAAGCTTATAATGTGTTTTAGCAACCGTTTTACTTGGTACTCTATTCAGAATGTAAGCTGCTGTCTTAAGTGCTTCTCCCTAGAGTGACTCTGGTAAAGAAGAATGAGCAATCATACTTCTTACCATATCCTTAAGAGTCCTATTTCGTCTTTCAGCTACACCATTCATGCTAGGTGAACCCGGCATGGTGTACTGTGGGACGATACCGCATTCCTCTAGGTATCTAGCAAATGGTCCTGGACGTTGTTCACCTGAACCATCATATCTACCGTAGTACTCACCACCACGATCAGATCTGACGGTTTTAATTCTTCTGTTGAGTTGATTCTCAACTTCAGCTTTATAGGCTTTGAACATGTCCAGAGACTCAGATTTTTCATGAATAAGATATAGGTGCCCATAACGTGAGTAATCGTCTATGAATGATATAAAATATTGTTGACCATTCCAGGATTCCGTAGGGAATGGCCCACAAATATCCGTATGTATCAATTCTAAGACATCCGAAGATCTGTTGGCACCTAATCTCTTCACTTTGGTCTGTTTTCCCTTGATACATTCAACACATACGTCGAAGTCCGAAAAATCAAGGGAATCCAAAATGCCATCAGACACAAGACGCTCAACTCTACCTTTTGAGATATGACCTAAGCGCTTATGCCATAATGTCGCCGAATTTTCCTTATTTAATTTACGCTTAGTACCACGTGATTCCACATGCAAGGATTCATTGTAAGAAGCAATTGTATCAAGCAAATATAGGTTGTCATAAATACTCAAGTAACCGGTTCCCACAACATTTGAATTAAAAGATAAACTGAATTGACTGTTTCCAAATGAACAAGAATAACCTGATTTGTCCAATACAGAAACAGAAACCAAATTCCGTCTAAAAGACGGTACTACAAAAGTATCTTTTAAATCCAAATAATAACCAGTTCCTAACAACAACCTAAAGTGCCCAATTGCTTCCACATCTACCGATTGTCCGTCGCCCACAAAGATGTGTCTTTCAACATCACTTGGCTTTCGGTAGCTCAGGCAACCCTGCATAGAAACACTTATGTGAGTAGTAGCACCAGAGTCTAACCACCAAGTGTTTCTAGGTACTGAAGCTAAATTAACCTCAGAACAGACCAAAGCAAGGAACGTACCCTTATTATCACGCCAGGCGTGATATTTTGTACAGTCCTTCTTTACATGTCCAGGCTTCTTACAGAAGAAACAACCCTGATTATCCTTATGTTGTTTCTTCTCAACTGGACCCTTAGCAGCTTCATTATCATTCTTCCTTTTCTTGCCCTTATCCTTAGAGGCATAGGCCAAATGAGCACTTTCTGTCTTATTTTGCTTCAACCTGTCTTCTTCTTACACACAGTATGAAATGAGCTCATTTAGAGTCCATTTCTCCTTTTGGTAGTTATAACTGACCTTAAACTGATTAAATTGTGCAAGAAGAGATAACAAAACCAGATGCACTAATAATTCATCACAAAGATCGAGTTTAAGTGCCTTAAGCTTTGAAGCAATATGAGACATTTCCATAATGTACTCCCTGATATTTCCTTTGCCCTTATACTTCATTGAAATCAAGAGAGCTAAAAGCGTGCTTGTTTCTACCTTATCGTTTTTAGCAAAACGCTTCTCAATTTCGGCAAGGAAATCTTTAACCTTAGTAATCCCTTCGGATTCTATGCCCCTGAAGGCTTCCGGAACGCCGCGTTTAATGATCATAAGACTCATGCGATTTGAACGCTCCCACTTCTCATGCTCCTTCTTTGCATCAGGAGTGCTATCCGCATTGAGAGGTTGGGGTTGTTCAGTTCTTAATGCATAGTCAAGATCCATGCAGCCAAGAACAATTAATATGTTCTCTTTCCAAACCTTGAAGTTTGTCCCATTTAGCATGGGAATTGAGTTGATGTTAGCAGAAATTGTTGCAGCAGATGCATTAGCTGAAATAAAACAACAAATGCTCACATCAATAACCATAATCAATAAAATTCAAATAATGACAATCCCCATCCAAGATACCGGCACAACATTAATATCAAGTCTTTGGACAGTAATATTAACTTGTAAGTGATACCTTGTTGCAATGATCAAACATTGACAATAACTCATGTCAAATAATGAAACTATCTTTGGATCGATTCATTATTCACATGTAAACCTTATAATTGTCACACGCTTATCATCGCAGATGTGTATACAGTCTAAATAAATATTAACCTTCCTTTGGGCCGATTAAATATTTACACGAAAGCATACACACAAACATCTCACATTCCTCATGAACAATCTACACAAGAGAGGTTACTTTGGCAACTTCTTGTTTCAATTAATCAATTGGAGTGAGAGACAACCTTAATACCTTAGTGTCATAATATTTGAATTAAATAATTGATTAAAAACCAAATTAGATTTAAATTAAAAAATTTAAATCAACTGAATTTCCAAAAACTTAATTGGGGTCTCACAGCTTAATTAGGGCCCATAACTTAATTGAATAAATTAGAGGTTCGTTTAAAAAATGAACGCGAGGTTCAACTTGAGATACGAACGCGAGGTTCGACTGAAATACGAACGCGAGGTTCGACTGAAAACGAACGCGAGGTTCGACTGAAATACGAACGCGAGGTTCGACTGAAATTTAGCGCGAGGCTCACCTTAGAACGAACGCGAAGTTCGTTTAAACTGAGCGCGAGGCTCACCTTAGAACTGAGCGCGAGGCTCACCTTAGAACGAACGCGAAGTTCGTTTAAATTGAGTGCGAGGCTCAACTTAGAACTGAGCGCGAGGCTCACCTTAGAACGAACGCGAAGTTCGTTTAAATTGAGCGCGATGCTCACCTTAGAACTGAGCGCGAGGCTCACCTTAGAACGAACGCGAAGTTCGTTTAAATTGAGCGCGAGGCTCACCTTAGAACTGAGCGCGAGGCTCACCTTAGAACGAACGCAAGGTTCGTTTGATTTGAGCGTGATGCTAGAACGAACGCGAAGTTCGTTTGATGAGAACGAACGCGAAGTTCGTTTGAGGTAACCACCTCCTTAATTTTCGCCACGTTTTCACGCACGAACCCTTAGGGTTTCAAAATGAAACCGCCGCCGATCAAACCCAAAAAAATACTTTGATTTTTTTTTTCAAAAACAGATCCAGAATCGGAAAATTTTTCTTGATCCAGATCCAAGAAAAAACCGCCGAAAAATCCAAAAAACTCCAAAAAGTTACTGTTCACCAGCGATTTTTTTAGTTACTGTTCATCCAAAAAACCTTTACTGTTCATCCGACAAATAAAAAACGTAACTGTTCATCCGAACGTTACTGTTCATCCGAGAACAGATCTTAACCAAAACAGAGTTTACTGTTCATCCGAGAACAGATCTTAACCAAAACAGAGATTTTAAGATCAAAAAACCCAATTTTAAGAACTTAAATCCCTAAGAATTAATCAAAGGTGGATCAAAAAACCCAATTTTAAGAACTTAAATCCCTAAGAATTAATCAAAGGTGGCTCTGATACCACTTGTTATATCTAAAACATAAAACTTAAGATCTAAAACCATAAGCCATTGATTAATTCGAAGAGATTAACAAGAATCATAAAGGAGCGGAAGCTTATACCTGAATCCATTGCTTAAACTTGAGATGGGTTTTTGATCTTCTAACCTTAGGGTTCTCTCTAGCCGAATTTCTCTCTAGATGGGGGTGAAGAGAATTAGAGAATGTAACCCTAGGTTAGGGACCATAACCCCTTATTTATAGATGTTGTACATTTGCAATTTGGCCCCTCAACAAATCACAATTACAACCTGGTATCTGCACATATAACCCCATGACTTATTTAAATACCCAATTAACCCAAATTAATTGATCACTTTAGTGGGTTATCCTGAAAGATAGCAATACACATTGATTAATCATATGTGCCCACAAATAGATTTATTAGATTAAATTCAACATAATAATAATATAATAAGATAAATTTGCATAAAGAAAACTCAGTTTTTCAACTTATCTTGCAACTTTATGTAGTAGGAGAGACGACTTTTTAAGAACGACCACATGAGTAATATTAGTCAAATGAACGCCCACGGATTTATGCTAGTTGTTTGCTACGAATGCGCGCATTTGAAGGGGATAAGACCATCAAAATCCATTAGCTAATCCTTGATCAGCAGTCAACGCCGCAGCCAGGTTGACAGAATCCTAGACTCTGCTTCTTAACTACAGACAAGAGAAAAGTTAGCCTGTTGCTGTTTCTGTCCGGTGGCTGTATTTCTCGGATAATCATCACAAAAATGAACAAACCTAAACTTGAGATACCACTGAAAAGATGAACAAGATTAAGGACAGCTATTAATTCATTGATTAGCATCAACAACATCTAGAAAACAATCACATTACCGAGAAAACACTAACCAAGAACTACTCGGTGACTAGAGAGAAGTCAAGTAGTTCAGGGAGCGAGAGGAAGAGTCTCTATCAATGACCAAAGAGAACTTGAGATACATCAGCGAAGGCTCTAAGTATGATGGAATGATTATGCGGAGAATTCAAAGACAGGTAGCAAAGCAGCAATGCCTGAAGATCCTTGGTTCCAAACAACTGCCTCTCTAGGATCATATCCACCATCGAATCGCAAAAATCAACGTAAGGGTCTGTCGATATCTTCATCACCGGAATACCACTGCACGATGAAGGCAAATTGTGTTTCTCATTCTCCTTCTTCTTCTTCTTCTTCTTCTTCTTCTTTCTCGAAGAAGGGCGCTTATAGAACTCAAAGGAATCAGGAGGGAAACTCTTTGACCATGGGTTCTCCGACTCATCATCGCTGCTCGCAGAATTGGACAGATTATCGTCAGAAGAGCGACTGAATCCATATGCGTTGTTCGACAAAAGAAACTTATGTTTCTTCTTTTTCTTCACATTTTTGGCTTCGACCTTACCAGAACCATAGTAATCGAACAAGTAAAAGTCTACACTCCCTCTCACCCTTCCCTCCTCCTTGATCTTCTCGTTATCGACCTTGCTTACGACATAAGTGGCTTCTGATGGTTTGGTAGGCCTGTAGAGGATTCTTGAGGAGGAGGAGAATGAGAGGGAGCGGTCAAGGTTGATGTTGTTGCTGCCGTTG
>NC_033794.1:47709164-47730014 GCF_001876935.1 Asparagus officinalis | reverse complement strand
TTTCAACCCGCCGCCTCTTTTCTCCATTATTGAACTGCTAGGCTGTTGCTTATTTGCGTTTGAGATTGTGCTTTTCAAACAAGAGGAGAGAATGAAGAGAGTGCCTATAGTAGTGTGTCTGTGTGGAGTTAATTTCCGAATGAAGTGAGGGAAGAAATTAAGAGGGGACCACGGCGGTTTGTTAAACAATCACCAATTCAAATCTCTTCCATTAGTAACACTTCGTGCAATTACAATTATCTTCCATTATGTAAGAGACATGAGTAACAGCTTGACGCAGACGTAGAAACGAGGAGGCCAATCGGATATCGTTCCGATGCCGACGAGCCCTGACAATAACAGGTAGAAAACAAGCTTGAATCCACAAGCCCTAGGTTTCTCAAACTTAAGAAGAAAAACAATGGAGAACAATTCTCTTGATTGAATAATTAAAAGTTAATTACTTAATTTACAAAATAAACTATTATTTATAGCCAACTAAACCTATCCTAACTCTAATAAAAAAGAAAGTCTGAATCTAAAAGAAAATAACCAAAAAGAAACTCTTCCCTAATTAAAAGGAAATAACCAAAAAGAACTATTTCCTAATCTAAAAGGAAATAACCAAAACAAACTCTTTCCTAATCTGATGTTCGAGTCGACACGGGTGCTTTTCTTCTTGTCTCGTTCAATGCTTGATCTCTTGTATCAGTCCCTCCTTCTTCAGAATAACTCGTCTCTGAGTTTGTATCACTCGAATACAACTTAATTGAAGGATGTTAATCAGAAATATCTGCCACGTTATATGTCACCGACATAGCCATTCATTCTGAAAGATCCACTACATATGCATTATCATTGATCTTCTTGAGAATATTGAACGGTCCATATCTTTTCGGCTTAAGCTTGCTGTATGTTCCAGCCGGCATCCATTCCTTCTGCAAGTAAACCATCACCACGTCTCCTTCATTAAACACCTTGAGTCGCCTCTTCTTGTGCAAACAATCCGTCATGAGAGCAACTATAGAACTGAAATTGCGAATAAAACGCCGATAAAAAGATGCTAATCCATGAAAGTTTCTTACTTCAGTAGCACTTTTTGGAGTCGGCCAATCCTTGATTGCTTTGACCTTATCTTCGTCGACTTGGATTCCCTGCGAGCTTACCACAAACCCCAAGAACACTAGCTGAGTCGTCAAAAACACGCACTTCTTAAGGTTGATGTAAAGCTCGTTCTCCTTTAGCACTCGGAAGACCTCTCGGAGATGCAACATATGTTCCTGCTCATCCTGACATTCGTAGAGGCTTTCACTACTCTTGAATGCAGTCTTCCACTCGTTGCCGGGTCGAATTCGGATCTGATGATATCCACTCCTAAAGTCGACTTTCAAAAAGATGCTCATGCCTCCCAACTGGTCTAACATGTCGTCTAGCCGAGGGATTGGGAACCTGTAGCGAATTGTAATCTTGTTAATGGTCCTACTATCCACACACATCCGCCAACTGTCATCCTTCTTTGGTGTCAATAGTGCTGGAACTGCGCATGGACTCATGCTCTCTCGGATGTGGCCTTTCTTAATAAGGTCCTCAATAGCATTCTGTAAAACCTTCTTTTCCTGCAGGTTCATGTGATAATTTGGGAGATTAGGAAGTACTTAACCCGGGATGAAATCAATATGGTACTGAATATCCCTCATGGGAGGTAGACCCTCTGGTAGCTCTTCAGGAATCAATACTTCGATCTCCTTAAGCAGCTACTTCATCTTCTCTGGGACCTCAATGAGTGTCTTCACTTCTTCTTTCACAACTAAAGCAAACCTCTGCTTTAACTCCTTTGACTCGGCCAGAAACACTCCCTTGTTACAAAGAGATGTACGTTTGGACTTTTGATCTTTGGGGCTCTTTGGAGAGGGTGGAATAAGGTGGTAGGATGATCTTTTTATTCATCCACATAAAAGAGTAATCGTTCTTCTTGCCGTCATGTTTAGCGTCAACATCATACTGCCACGGTCGTACCAACAATACATGGTACGTATCCATATCCATAACGTCACAAGTAACAGAATCACTATAAGTCTTTCCTAGTGATAGTGGTACGCGACATATTTCGGTCACCTTCACGGAGGGACCCTTCTTGATCCATCCTATGGTATAAGGTACATGCTTTTTTGTTTCAGTCGGCAGTTTTAAGTGATCCTCCAAAGCCTTTGACACAATATTCTTACAGCTTCTATTGTCAATGATGAGAGTGCACACCTTGTTGTTGACTGAACATCTAGAAAAGAAAATTTGATGTTGTTGTGATGAATCTGGAGTCTTCTGGGCGCATAGGAGTCGTTGAACAACACACGACATATTGTCTCTCTCTTAATCTCGACAACTTCTTCCTCGTACTCTTCTTCAGATGCAGTGTGTCTGTCCTCCACCTCTTCATAATCTACTAGATTATCCTTCCGCTGCTGCGGGCACTCGTTGGACTTGTGTCCTGGTTGGAGACATCGGAAGCACTTCCCTGCAGTCGACTTGTCATACGTATTTGCTTGAGTCGTCGGGGGTTGTGGTTGAGTTGTCGACCGCTCGGACTACCGTGGAGGAACATGCCGATCAGTCGTTCTTTGCTCGGCCGACTCACCTCTCGCCTTCTCGACCGAACCTCCCTGTTCGGCTTGCTTGAAAGGTAACGCCTTGGTGGCCAATCTTTCCGCCTTGAGAGCCATGTTATGGGCTACGTCCATAGAGTACACATTGTCGATAGCCACCTTCTCTTGAATTGAATACTTCAAACCTATGATATATTTGGCCGTGAGTTGCTCCTCACTCATCAACAAATCATAATGAGAAGTAAGACGGTAGAACTCTTCGGTATAAGCGCCTACTGATCTGATGCCTTGACGGTATTGCTCGAACTGGTTGTAAAGGATCTGTTGGTAGTCAGGTGGTAGGAACCTAGCCTGGAGTAATTGCTTCATACGTCGCCAAAACCGGACTGGTTGCTTACCTTGCCGTCACCTAGTTTTTTGAGTCTGATCCCACCATGCCGTGGCTCCTCCTTTGAGACAATATGCCACAAACTTCACTTGAATTGCTTCGGGTACATTAGTCATCTCAAAGAACTTTTCCACTTCATATAGTCAATCCGAGAAAGCCTCTATGTTCAGATTTCCTCCAAAGGAGGGGAGTTCAACCTTCATCCGGTACTCTTGGTCGTGGTGATGTCTGCCCTGTCGATGATAGTTACTATGAGGTTTGAAACCTCTACCTCGACCTCTACCATAAGGTCGCCCTCTTTCTTCTTCGCTCGAGACGTTTTCGTATTATGGTCCCTCAAATTGGGCATCATAATCCGCTCCTTCGTCACTGGATTTATCATGTGGAAGGGGTTGGTTGGGATGTCGTCTATGATGTGGAGGGGGTTGATATGGAGGAGGTTGATACGGAAGGGGCTGATATGGAGGGGTTTGGTTTGGACATGGTTGATATTAAGAGGGATGAACTAGAGGGGGTTGGGAATTGTACGGGGGTAGATGTCGGGGTAGCCTAACTCTGGGTTTGTTTAGGTGAATATCGTCGGCCAAATTATTCCCATTGTTAAGGTGAAGGGTAAGTCCTTCAATGGCTTGTTGAAGGTTCTGAAGAGATGCCTCCAACATGCCAAATCTTCCATCCATAGAATCCATCCTTGCGAAAAGATCCTATAGAAAAAGCTCCTTCTCGCCGTCAGCTGCCATTGTCGAGGATGTTGAAGCCGAAGCTCTGATACCACTTCACACAGACGTAGAAATGGGGAGGCCGATCGGATATCGTTCCGATGCTGACGAGCCCTGACAATAGCAGGTAGAAAACAAGCTTGAATCCACAAGTCCTAGGTTTCTCAAACTTGGGAAGAAAAAAAAATGAGAACAATTCTCTTGATTGAATAATTGTAAGTTAATTACTTGATTTACAAAAAGAACTATTATTTATAGCCAACTAAACCTATCCTAACTCTAATAAAGAAAAAGTCTGAATCAAAAAGGAAATAACCAAAAAGGAACTCTTTCCTAATCTAAAAGGAAATAACCAAAAATAACTATTTTCTAATCTAAAAGGAAATAACCAAAAAGGAACTCTTGACGCAGCACGGAAGTGATAACCTCGAAATCTACCAAGGGTGTTCTCTGAATCCACAAAGAACAATCTTCGAATCCACAAAGAACTTCGAATCCATGAAGAAAATATTAAAAAGAGAAATTTTATTAATGAAAAGTTATTCTCCTTTGGGGTTACATGACTCTTATTAAATAGGAAAAACAAATAAGACTCCTAGTAAGACTAGAATTATAAAAAAAATATCAAATTCTATCCTAAAAAGACTTTTTATAATAGAGGAAACAAATCATGAATCAAAATTGATTTTGTTTCTTAATCTAATTTGACTCTAAAATTGAATATATTTCCTAATCTATATTTCCTAATCTAAATAGACTCCAACTCAGATTAAGCGTCCTATATAAGTCTCCCCTGCTTGAAAAGAAGCTCGACCTTGAGCTTATATTTGTTTGAATAGTAACTTTATCAGTAAATATCTTTCTTAACCTACATCGATCAACATCCGTCTTGTACTTAGCATTGATTTTCTCCATATGTTCTTTTACGTTCTCGGTTAGGACTTCTTCTGAATCAAATTCATATATTATTCTTTCCGACATCATGTGTAGTTTATTGGCGGCATGTGGATGTGCAGTTGACTTTAAAAACTCCATAAAATATGTTCCATGTTCCTTCCTGTATTCTAGTGCTTGAAGTATCATCAAATTCTTTTTTAAATTGTTCACCAACTTTGCTTCTAGGGAAGAAAATCCCGCGTCATACTCCATACACACTTCTTTCATCTCCTTTGTCTCTAGCCCTCCACCAAGCAATTCACACATATCATCAATTGTCTCACTGCATAATTTATCCTTCTCCTCCATCGGGACAACATCAATATGTATAATATCACTCTCAACCCTTTTGAGAATATAATGCATATCATCCATCTTCACTATCATATCACCATAATGAATCTTATGCATAACGATTGTTTGCACCTTAGGAGGAATTTCGGTAGGGGCAGGTTCTTATTATTTTAGTTACAACCAAGTCATAGACCTCTTCAGATTGCTTCAAGTTTTTTGCTAAAGGCTCGTTGTTTGCCACCAAAGGTTTCTTCTCCTTAGTAGCTTTTATCTTATATGGCACCTTTTCTGTAAGAGGCAGAAGTACAATTTGGCGTCTATCTTTCTTGAAAATATAAACATTGTCTCTACTTCTGTGGGTAGCTCCAATATTAAATTGCCATGGCCTATCTAAAAGCATATGACAAGTATCCATCTCGACCACATCACATAACACATCATCAAAATACCTGTGACCGATAGAAAAATGTACACGGCACATCTCATCGTTCTGCACATCATTGCCCTTGTGAATCCAATCGATCTTGTAGAGAGGTGGGTGTTTCTCTATCTTCAAACCTCACTTATTCACCATACGCTGAGAGACAAGATTCTTTCTACTGTGATTGTCAATAATAACATCACAAATCTTCTGCATCACAGTGCACCTCGTGCGGAATATATTATCCTCTGGAGGTGATTCTTCTTTCCTTATTGCTTCTTTAGTGCTCTTTCCAACTCCAAGGTCTTGCTTAGGATCATTGTCATTGTTGAATTCATCATGTGGAGTCGAATCATGTCGCTAGCGATCATCAACGCGATTTCAAACTCCTCTCGTGTTTAGATGCTCCACTGCCGACGCAAGTCGCTCTACGACAATCTTCATCTGATTAACACCAGTCGTCAGCACGTCAAACTCAGTTCGATAAACTAGGGCTTCATCACCTGCCATCGGATCAGAGGAACAATGCTCTGATACCAATTGATGCAGCGCGGAAGTGATAATCTCGAAATCTACCAAGGGTATTCTTTGAATCCACAAAGAACGATCTTCGAATCTACGAAGAACTTCAAATCCACGAAAAAAATATTGAAAAGAAAAATTTTATTGATGAAAAGTTATTCTCCTTTGGGGTTACATGATTCTTCTTAAATAGAAAAACAAATAAGACTCCTAGTAAGACTAGAATTATAAAAATAGAAAGTATCAAATAAGACTCCTAGTAAGACTAGAATTACAAAAAAAAGTATCAAATTCTATCCTAAAAAGACTCCTTATAATAGAGGAAACAAATCATGAATCAAAATTAATTTTGTTTCTTAATCTAATTTAACTCTAAAATTGAATTTAGTTCCTAATCTATATTTCCTAATCTAAATAGACTCCAACTCAGATTAAGCGTCCTACATCAACTCTTTCCTAATCTGATGTCCGAGTCGACACGGGTGTTTTTCTTCTTGTCTCGTCCAATGCTTGATCTCCTGTATCACATCTTAACTCAAATGCATACTAAAATAAGTGCAATTTATAGAGATCTAGCATTAGTCAATGGTTATATCACGAAAGAATCATAATTAATCAACATACTATCGGATTATTGGTTAGCTATTGTATCACGAAAGAATCACAATTAATCTACATGCTATTGGATTATGGTTAAGATAAGTAGTCTCTCTACTATCAAAATCATGTGTAACTCTAAAATTTGATAATTAGAAAAACCTGCATTGAGGATGACTCTGCTCTGGAATTTTGAACCTTTGTTGGGTTGTTCTCGTGTTAATCTAATTAACTCATTTACCGCTGAGCCAAGCCTAAAGCGATTGTTTTGCCATGATTAGAGGTGGCGCATTCAGCTATAAACTGCTAGATTGACTCTTAACCAAGCTATAGTCGCTTGATTTCATCATTTGAGAATAGACAAAGATGTCTAGCCTAGTTAAAAGATTTAACAACTCAAAATTTCTATCTCAAAAACAGTTGGACTCTATTTTTCCTATAAGATTTGGGCAATATCTAGTTTGGTAAAGGATCGTCAGCCACATTGCTGGTGCTTAGTTAACAGAAAACTTCATGTCCAAACACTGTCATTTTGTAATTAGAAGCTAGTACATATATATGAACTAGAAACCTAAACAAGAGGGCTTTAAAAATGTAAAGATGAAGTCAGAGTGACAAGCCAAATATGTTTATTCTACAATCAGACACTTGGTACTTGCTCTCAATTTTGTTCAACACAAATCGTAACCACTCACAAAGTAATATATCATTATGAAAAAAGGTTGGGTTTTTTTTTTTTTTTTTTTGAGGAGGATCCAAATCTGTGAACCACTTGTTTGCATTTATAAACATGGAAACAGTTTGAATTGTACTCTAGAATGATGTCTACGTCCCACAATAAATGACATAAATACATGCATGTCATGGTCATTTAAATTATAGCCTTTTGGAAATTTTGTTGTATTAATTCCCCCATTTAAGTAAATTACAGTCTCCATAAAGAGAAAATTAACATCCGCCTATACAGCAGTAACTTATATGGGGAAAACAAGCTGCTCTTTTTGGATACTAAGCTGTTATTGAAGTAGACTCATTTGTACATACGATTACATCACACCACCAAAAAGAGCAACTTTGCTACATTCTTTTTTGCAAAGGGGAAGTTCTTTTTTGCAAAGGGGAAGTTCTTTTTCCAAAGTTAAATCTCCATCACTTTCCTTATTAAATTCCCCCCCAACATTCAAGAAACATAGCTGCTTTTTGAACGTTGAGTACAGAGTTAACCACATTCTCCAATTGTGCTACCAATCACTTTCTCCACTTAAATAACCTCATCTACCTTAGGTTTTTGATGAGTGAATGCAGTAGGTCAAATGTCCCTAAATTCCGCCTTCACTTCTCTCTTTCTTGTTTCTTAAGAGTAAAGCCAATCTGGTGTTGAAACTCATGATCATCTTTTCATCAAATGCCCTTTTGCCCGAGCTATCTGGTCCTCCATCTTCCCCTCTATCCCCACAAACAGTTGGCCTCAGACGATTGAGGAGTTGATCTTTTTCCATAAATCCAACACACTTAGTAAGGATGCCAAAACTATTTGGAAGATTCTGCTGCCTTGCATTTGCTGGTGGATTTGGTTTAGTAGAAATATTCTCATATTTAAGGATAATCAACCTGATCCTCTACAAACTGCTGCTAATATAGGGAGATACACTATATTTTGGACAGGTGCTGCGGATGAGAGGCCGGAAAGGAGACTCCGAAGGGCTGCTTTAAACCTAGGACTCCAGGAGCTCGCAAACAAGAACGTCGATGCCTCTGGGGACAACTTCCCACATGTCCTCTAACTTTCTCTTCCACTTCTCTGCTGGTCTTGATATACTGCTGATGTTATGTTCCTTAAACTAAGCTGTTATGTTTCTTAGTATGCTTCAGTGAACTCTAGTATGTAAGTATGTAATATGTGCCTTCTAGTTGAAGTTCCGCTGAGGGTTCAGTTTGGTAGGTGACGACATAGGTCCGCTCCTTATCTGCTCCACCCTCAGTGACTTTTCACCTAGTAGTGATGTTTTTTTGGTTTATCAATAATATCCTAATATGAGCAGGGCTTCTAACCCTGCTTTTTCAGCTCAAAAAAACAGTAAAGCCAGAGGTTATGTTAGGCTTAGTTTAGTAGGTTAGGTCACAGGCGCACGTCTAACTCCCCATGTTTGTGTATGAATTTGAATCTTCAATAATTCTTATTTTTAAAATGGTTATAATTCAGTGCAATACAAATATAATTTCACTTAAATAATTATCATTAAAAAAATAGAATCTCCATTCCTATATTAAGGATTCAAATTCCCGCAGTAGCCTTGTTGGTATTTGTCGGTTTACTGACTATATATAGTATCATTTTACATGGGCATCTTAGCAAAGATTGCAACTACAACCTTGGGCATTATGATGTTTGAACTTTTCATACATATATACAAGGCAAAAGCATAATTATAGGTAGACAAGAAGTAGAGAACATAATACTTAGGCAACTACTTTAAGTCCTAGTCTTAATGATGGGAACAAGCTCATCAACTAGCTTAATGTTTTGCATTTGTCCTCAGTTAGAGCTCAATTCCCATCGCAAGTGTTCACTAGCACTTGTCTCCACCCCCCCACCAACCCAAAGCCCCATAACCCAAGAAAGAATCACTCAGAGGGACTCTTCTCTCGTAAGATATTCATAACAAAACAAACAAGAAAGGAACAAGGAGCTTGACAATCTCTCAAACTTAGTGTATTGTTACATCATTAGGTTTAAAGATTACTAACTTGATTTGATTTAGCTTACGTGAGTTCTTACCGAAGTGGGGCATATATAAAATTTTGAGCCCAAAAGGGGCTGATCCAAGTACAAGGGGACACCCATGACTCAGCCATTTCCCACCTTTTGCGGGGATTTCATGTGGGCTGAGGTGAATGTCTTCTTCTTAATCAAAGGGATGAGTTAATAGACAGCTAACTTACCAAACATTGTTTGTAGTTGGGAAGCTCAATTATTAGTACAAAGTACAAATATATGGAAATTTAAAAGAACGAATATTGAAGACGGATTATGACAGGGCATAAAAGTATACCTCTAGAGTTGCAAATGCATAACCAATCAAGTTATAGAGTTGCAAGTTCTGAAATACCTGATCAGATTTTTCTAATATCTCCAACTCTTCCCCAAAGATTTCCTCAAAACTAAGATCTAACTCATTCTCTTCTTCTTCTATTAGTTTTTTCTGAATGTAATTTATTTCTAGAGGTTGGTCATTTGATTGGTTCCTTAGATTAAAAATGTTGGGATCAGCAGTCAAATTTCCCAAAAGACATCTTCATTTAACCAGTTCTATAGTTGATGAGAACATTAGAAGTGGCTAAAAACGGTCTTCCTAAGATGACAGGTATATGTCCTTTGGGATTGGAAACAGGTTGTGTTTCCAAGACCATGAAATTCACTGAAAAAATAAAATCCCCAACCTTAATCAGAACATCCTCTATCTCACCCATGGGGACTTCGATAGATCCATCAGATAACTACAACGTGCATCTGGTTGGTTTCAGTTCACCTACACCTAGTTGCTGGTAGACTGAATAAGAAAGCAAATTGATACTAGCCTCTAAGTCTAAAAGCACCTTATTAAATGCAGGTATTACCAATGATACATGAAATGATGGAATAACCTGGGTCTTTACGTTTTAAAGGTATGGGCTTTGAGAGCATATCACTAATATTGGCAGGCAAAAAGACTTTTTTTGGAACATTTATTCTTCTCTTTTTAGTGCACAAATCTTTTAAAAATTTTACATAAGAAGTGATTTGTTCAATTACATCTAAGAGAGGAATGTTGACATTAACTTGTTTGAAATTTTCTAGCATCTTCTCCTCCTAAGGGGAGTGTTTCCTAGGCCTGAGTCTATCTGGGAAGGGAGCAACTGGCTTAAACCTATCAAAATTAGGCTCAGGTTCTGGATCTTGGTCATCGGAAAGGGGTGATTTCTGAATAGAGTTATCAGAAGGAGAATGAAGTTGTTCTAGTTCTATAGTTTGACTTGAAGGTGTGCTAACTTGATTATCGACCTGTTTTTCTGACCGTAGTGAATGGATTGCATTCACTTGAGCTTCGTAGGATGAACTTGAACATCAAATAGAGCATCGCTCTCTCGTGGCCCGGCATAGGAACGGACCTTTTCCAGATCCACCATCTCGAAATCACTAAGGGTGACAGGCCTCAAAGCATCTTCATTCGCCTCCAGCCAGCCCGAGCAGGCGAAGACATTGTCACCACCATAGACCCACACGAATCGCCTCCTCCAGTCCTCATCCAACTCTAAAGAATCTGAGACAAGCTGGAACTCACCACGATAGTGGAAGGAGTAATGCAGGTTCTTCTTAGCCGACCCCACGCTGATCAAAAGCCCAAGCAATCTCAAGCTTGATTGGACTCCAACACGGTGGCAAATGATGATAAAAATCACCAGAACCCCCACTGCGTTTGGATAGAACTGGGGTGACGTTCACCTCCTTGATAAAGGGGTGCAAGGGCAGCAGTAAGCCATGCTCCAAGTGGTCCAGGTACAGCGGCACTCGACCCTCACCATGGCAATATACTAGCTCACTCATCTCTGGTGCCGCCAATGTGAGACTCCGAGAGATATTGTATTGATCATACAACTCCATCAGATTATCCATATGGACCTTCGAGCGGATAAGTAGGAGAATAGCAAGTCTCTCATCATTACAGCCAGATTTTGAAACTTGAGAGGCCATGAAAGATTTTTTCTTAAAAAAAACTTGGAGGAATACCAAGAATTTGTCAGAGCGAAGGTTCATAAGAGAATTATCAAGAAAATTATCTTAACATACAGGGGCTATTTATAAGCTTTCAAGGAAGAGTATAGAAGAATTTCAAAGGACGCAGTGATTTTCGAGGTAACCAGGCCCGATCCACTTAGGAACCTGAAGCGGTTTACTCTTGTTCGCGTGGAAAACTGTAGCTTTCTTCATTAATGAAATAATTGTCATCTTGGGTTACAAAGATCCGGTCTTTTATAGATCCGGTTACAACTAAATCAAAGAAAGAAGAAAAAAATAAAAATTACAACTTTCCTCTTGTGAACAAATCGCGAGCTCCTGTTTTGCGGTCGCTCGCTTTGGTGGGTTCTTTGCCTGCGCCGGGGTTGTTTGCCGTGGACCACCGCGCGATCTAGATCCGGTCGGATCTACAAGATTATGCGGGTATTATTCCACGAAGGGAATAATAGCCGGGAGGGATTAATCCACCAAGGGAATAATCGCTCGGATCTCGAGATCTAAGACCAAGCTTAGATCTGGAGTGTGGTCTCGTGTAGATCTCAGATCTGTTCTTTCTTCCTCTCGAGATCCTGCCTTTTCTGACGTGGATGGTCGCCGAGGATCAGATCTGAATGTGCAAGTCTTCTAGTCTTCAAAGCTCCGAGTTTGCTCTTCAATCCGGCAGAGTTTCAGCTCTTGAAAGTTCGACCCTTCAAAATGAACAACCCCCTCTCCTATTTATAGCCAAGCGTCACTGTGCCCGTGTGCACGTGTGGCCGACACCCTAGGTGGCCGGTCGAGTCGTTTTCCGTTGTTTCCGGTTCTGTCCGTGATTCGGTTGATTGAGACTCTGATTGGTTGATCTGATTTGGCAGTAAGTTGGATTCCTGATTTGGCAGTAAATCCGCTTCTGAGTTCGAGTCCGAAATTGATCTTGATTCGATCGTGATTCGTCCGAGTTTCCCCTTGGTTGGATGGCTCGTTGATTCCTCAACTCATTAGCTTGATTCTGCACGCGGGTGGATGCATTCCGTCGCTTCTGTGCGATTCGTCGATCTCGTCGCCTCGTTGGTTCGTCGGTTTGTGCCGAGCTATGCTAGGGGACCTATAAGCAATTTTATATGCCTACAGATACCCCCTCCAAAGTATTTCAGTCTCGTTCTTTTATAGAAGAGTCTGGGATACTTTGGATATGATTGTCCCTACCTTCAGTCGGTATAACGGGACCTCGGAATGGCTTCTGTTCTTGACTCCTTCAATTCTCCAGGCTTTTCGGTGCTTTGTCGAAAGTCTGTAAGAGTTCCGGTGCTGCATTTATTGTCTGACCGTTTGTCGGAATTTTCTGAACTTGAAGTCGATTCCTTTGAGCTGACCATTGATTGTGGCGTCGAGTCTTTATGCACAACGCGTTGTCCGGCGTAGTGTGGTTGAGTTATCCTTAAGAATATTTATAAACAATATTCTCCAGGAACTTCTCAAACCAAAAATAGGGAATAGTTTATACTCATATACCTTATTGGAGTATTAAGAAGCAGTTTATACTCGTATACTTTTCGGAGTGTTTTTGTGCCTAAATGAGCTGAACCGGCTTAAAATGAGCCAAAAAAGGCAGTAAATCGGTTCAAAAAATCCTCCGACTCTTCCGAACATGTGGGAGAAGAGTGAGTAAGTGATGGGTTGAATCGTCGCTCGATTTGAAGTCGTTTCGATGCTCGGTTCGGCTTCAATTTGGATTTTGGTTCGAACTGGGTCCGGTCCGGTTCGGTTCGGTTTGGTTCAACCCGGTCCACCTTATATAAAGGGGGTCTTTTTCTTTTCTTTTTCTTCACCCTAGGGCCGGCCCCCCCTTTTGCCTCCTTTTTGAATTTCTCTTCCCTCGAGCCTCCGTTCTCCCTCAAAACTCGATCTTCGTCTTAGATTCATCCTTCCTTTTGATCCTTGACTGAGAAATCCCTCGAAACTTCCATATTTAGACTTTCCTTCGAGCCCCTCGAGCGCGTGGTTCGAGCACTTCCAAGATCTAATTTTTGTCGGATCCTCGAGCTTCCCCTCAGGTATATCTCCATAATCTTGATCTATTTCATGTTTGATCTAGTGTATGGAATCGCGGGATCGCATATAAGGGTTGAGGGAGTGATTTGATGCCTCAAGCTCGCCTTTTTAGGGGATAAAAAAGTGATTTTTATTTCTAGATCTGACCTCTTGAATTCTTTTTGTAGGCCATTATGTCGCGAGTATCGAGAGGTCGTTTTCCTACTACATCGGCTGATGGCGCGCTTCCCTCATATGCTGGTGAGCAATTTTTTTTTTCTTCGAAAATTTACAAATTAGTCCTCTTTTTTTCTGGATATTTGCAAATTGGTCCATTTTACTCCCCGTTGTTCTCCTTGGTGAGGCAACCGGGAAAGGCCTTGGTTCTCCTTGGTGAGGATCGACGCTTTATGGAAATTTTGCAAATTAACCCTCTTCTTCTGAGAATTTGCAAATTAGTCCTTTTACCCCATTTTGCTCTCCTTGGTGAGGCGATCGGGAAAAGCCTTGATTCTCCTTGGTGAGGATCGACGCTTTAAAGATGGGTTTTGCTTGGTCAAAACCACATCTCATAATAAAGGGGGCGTTTTGACGCTACATTGTGCTTTATAAGGCAGGGATATATTGTCGATATTCCCTATCTTATAAATGCGCAATGTGGCCAAATCGTCTCGCCCTTTATAAGGGAATGACTCTATCTTACCAATTTGTAAGATGAATTCAATTTCCTTTTATATCTGAAATTAACAAACACTTAACTGCTTGTTTTCAGTGGAATATCCTTCCGGAGCTTTTTCATCGCATGCGGTGAATGGACGTCGTGATGAGTATTATTCAACATCTGATGACTTTTCGCCCATTCCGCTCACCTCCCAGTTTGCTCCGGGCACATCGCTGGAAGTTGTCCAAGTGGTGAAGGAAGGTGGACATCAAGCCCTTCGCCAGCTGATCACAGATACGCCTCTCGTACAGGATGCCGGTTCCGTTCAGTCTCTTAGGAAGACTGACTTCTTGTTTGGCGACTCTACCAGGGATCCCGATGCGGCATTTATTGAAGCTGAGCAGTGGCTTTACCAGACTGGCAGTCGTTTTATGTATTTGCCGAAGATTCCTCGACACCGTTCTTTGACTGAGCTCAGGCGCCAAGCTGTGAAGCGGGAGATGTCGTGGAGTTTGACAAAGGAACATGAGAGCGTTCACTGCGGCTATATTACTCATCAGGCAGTTCCTGGTTCGAGTCGAGATCACATTGTTGGACTACATCCTGGAGTACTGGGGCTAGATACTCCGCCTCGCAATGAGTTCCTCACCACTGCTTCTACTTTGAGGAATCGCCTCGCTATCTTAGGACGGGAGATGCCTGCACCGCGCCACAGATTCTATGGTTGGGTCCATTCTTTGGACAGGTTTTGGTGGGCTCGTATGACGAAGTATGTCTTGAGCCGATGGAGCGAGGAGTTACATGCTTGCGGCCTTTATGCAGCCATTCGGGCCACCATGCATGGCTTGCCTACAAGCGCGAAGCATTTCTTTGCCCTATGCGAGCTTTACAATCCAGATTCCAACACTTTTCTGACCAGGCACGGAGAGTTGGGCTTGGCTCTACATGAGATGCACAAGATTTCTGGTTTGCCCATGGGACAGATGTTATACCAGGAGTACTTTCCCTCCAACCATGAGTTGAGTCAGCTGAAGGATCGCATGCCCGACCGCTACGAGACCTTATGGGATCTCACTTGTCATTACCACATTGCTTTGGCGCAGTCTAAGCCCCTAGCGAAGAGGACCAAAGCAAATGTGAGCCTGAAGCAGTTCGCATCATATTTGTTCAGGAATCTGGAGAGCCATTCTGGCCAATCTATTTGTGAACTGGCACCGCTGACTCCTTCAGAGGTTAATGAGCTGCTGAATAAGACTAACGCCCAATCCTATACCATTAGCAGTTCCGAGAGCGGCTTTCCTGCAGGGACTAAATTCAGATCGTTCTTATATCATGCGACCACACCGATTCGTCCGATGACTCTCCTTGCCGGTTATCTCGCCATCTGGTTGAAGAAATGTGTGGTCCCGTATCAGTCTGGTGACGCTCTGCCACTGGAAGTGCTCTATCCTGCAGTTCAGCTTGCCTACAAGAAGGAACTTTCGCTTCTTCCGGTGATGGTTGCTAACATTCATCGAGGGCTTCGGCAGATTTCTGGTGCTTTTACACGGAGAGATGATGATAAACCGACTCAGATTCCTACCATTAAGGTAGAGCTCCCGTATATTTATTTGATGGCTTGGTTCGTTCTTCATCGTTCCGACGTGATGTCAATACCGAATGCCATAGATCAGTCTGTCCCCTTTCTACAGTTGCTTGAGAATGGTGAATGGGAGGGCCGAGGATTCCCCGATATCAGGCGTCAGCTACAAGTCCACAAGTGCTGGGCATTCTCCACTTGCTTTCCACAGTTCTCCAGTCGGTACGGCGAGTGTTTGATTGATGAGGAGAAGCCGAGGGAGTATAGGACTTATCTGGATATGGGCTGCTTTAATTGGCTAGTGAACATTAGGCCGGGTTACCTGACTTTCCGGGTGGGG
This sequence comes from Asparagus officinalis, assembly GCF_001876935.1. Lineage (NCBI taxonomy): Eukaryota > Viridiplantae > Streptophyta > Magnoliopsida > Asparagales > Asparagaceae > Asparagus > Asparagus officinalis. The sequence continues at coordinate 47,714,191 of NC_033794.1, read as the reverse complement.
AATCAGTGCTTCATAGAGCCGTATCTACCTTGCCGATTCGCCCGCAAATTCGGTTATGACCAACTTTATGTTGGGAACCCGCGCCAGCAGCTTCGGGCTCATGGAGGTCTGGTGGACGGTCTTCGTGCATGGTTGTGGACCGTGACTGGTTGCACTGGAGCTAGGTTCAGTCTCCCAGGTACTGAGCGACAGTTGAACCTCACTTTCCTGAGCTGCAAGTGGTTGCTAGCAGCTAATAAGACTGTCCGTGTGAAGCCTATCGAAGAGTTGGTGACCGAAGAAGCCTCTCAACTTGATTCTCGTGTTATCCAGGACGGTGCTCGATCACAGAGGGCTCAGGGCAAGACCCGCCGACTTGATGCAGAAGGTCACAGGGCCTTTAGTTCTGCTGGAGAGGCCTCAGGCGGAGACCCTGAAGACTACGAGGCAGATTTGGAGCAAGGTTAGTCACCTATCTTTCTTTTTTCTTGCATTTTCAAATTACTATTTCTGACCACTATTCGTTGTTTCAGGGACAGCGATCAACAGTGACGACGAATTCCGTCCTTTTACCCGGGCCAGACCTTCGATTGCTGTCCGTGCTGATAGGCGGAAAAGATTAGCCCACAAGCCGCCTGCAATTTCACGAGCATCAGAGATGGACTTGGCTGGTGAGGATCCTGTTAGTGACGGAGGTAACGTCTATTCTATAGATCATTTTCTTGATCGTTTAGAACTTCTGGCTCATGCTTTCCCATCCTATGCAGGATATCGTGAGGAAGGCGAGATGAGTCCTGATGATTGTGCATCTCCTGGTGAGCCTGACTCACCGCCCCAGGTAGAAAAGCCTGCAGAGACCGCCCATGTTGGGGAGTCTGTCAATGAAGGACCCAGTTCGGTGATTCCAGGTACATCTTCAAGAGGTAACTTGTCTCTATTGGCCATAGTTTCCTTCCTCCTCCTTCATACTTATATCTTTTTATGTCAGATTTTTCGATTGATGACTTCGATGGGGAGGGCCTGCCTATGGACACTTCTATGTTCAGCTTCATGTATGACTCTCCTCAGATCGATGGCCAGCCGCCTCAGGATATGTTTCCTGAGTCTGTACTCCCTCAGACTCCCGGGAACGGTTATTTTGAAGGTGCGTGCCTCTTCTCAAGCTAACTATAGGACTAGCCAATTCCTTGACTAATGCAACTATAAAATGATGTTTCTGTTTTGTGTCTAACAGGAGCTTTCGCTGAGGCTGACCCTGTTGAGCCGGCTGTGCGACCAACTCCACCAGTCGATGCTGCTACAGTCGTTACATCTCCATCACCCCCAGTGACTCGAGGGGAAGGAGGTATAATTTAATTAACTGAGCAATGCCATTCCTTTCCTCGTTGAAGCTTTTGACGAATTCCTCTTCTTTGTGTAGGGCTTCCTTCTCAGCTTCATGTCCTCGTTAAAGAGCTGTTATCGGGCAATGACCCTGAGAAGATCTTCATCAGCGTAGAAGTCCGCTCTTATTTCTCCTCCCTGAATGCTATAATTGGCAAGCTCCTCCACGACGGACTTTCTCTTCGCCAGTTTAAACCCTACCTTGATTCCAAGGTAAATTTAATAAGGGACATGGGATACCCGGACCTAGCGACGGCTATGGTTGATGACCTTGATCGCTTAGAGCATGAGTTTCAGATGCTTCATGAGCTCCGGGATGCCGGTGCCTCTTCATTTATTGCTGCCGAGTTGGACGCTCGTTTACAGACATGGCGTAGTACTCGGATGGTTGCTGAGCTCGAGGTCCAGGTGCAGCGGGGCCGAATAGATCGAGTTGAGGCTGACCTTGCCACTAGATCATCTTCACTTGATGAGCTTGATTCTCAGATAGATCAGCTCCGGCGAGAACTCCGTGAGAAGGAGGACGCGAAGATGCACGTTCAGCAAGCACATGCTGCTTTATCTGATGAGCTGAAGTCCTTGAAGCAGACACTGGCTGAGACAGAGGAGGATGCTGTGAGGACTTTAGCCGCGAACGAAGAGTCTGTCAGAGCTGAGTTACAGGAGGAGCTTAGGCGAGCTTATGATGAGAAGCTGTCTGAGTTTAGTCAGCAGGTTTTTAGCCATGGGCTTGATGTATGATCTTATTTGCTGTAAACTTTGACATTTGATCCTTTTAGTGGAACTGGTTTTTATCTTTGTCTTTATTATGATTCCTCATTCCGCTTGAAATGATTGACCATAATACTCATAGGATTTTTGGCAAACCCCCAGCCTTCAACGGGTTTGATTAGCCTTTACCGACTACCGTTTGAGTCGGGCTAGCATGCGGATTGTCTAAATCCGTTCCGCATGTAACGTTGTGCTAAGAAAGTGAATTCTCTTAGACTTTGTGCTATGATTTTGAATACATAGGCTTCGTCTTTCTCACGGGAATAGACTACCCGGCGACACGTGTTAGGTGTTGACTTTAGGATTTTTGGCTAACCCCCAGCCTTCAACGGGTTTGATTAGCCTTTACCGACTACCGTTTGAGTCGGGCTAGCATGCGGATTGTCTAAATCCGTTCCGCATGTAACGTTGTGCTAAGGGAATGAACTCCCTTAGACTTCGTGCTATGATGTCGAATACATAGACTTCGCCATTGTTACGGGAATAGGCTACCCGGCAACACGTGTTAGGTGTTGACTTTATCCCTACTTAGGTTTCGGGATAAAATACCCCAGACTGGTCTTCTGGTGTCTTTTTCTACGGCGAAAGACTAAACCGGCGACGCGTGTTAGGCGTCGGCATATCCTTTCTTAGGATTCAGGATGACATTCCCCATGCGTGTAAGGCATGGATTTTGGTGTTATTAATAACAACCTACCACAATGTTGAATATATGGGTGGGTGTTCTTTTTAACGGTTAAGAACTAACCGGCAGCGCAGGTTAAGCGCAGACTTATCCTTGCTTAGGTTTCAGGATAGAATACCCCAGAATCGAACTCTGGTGTCTTTTTGTGCGGAAAAAGACTAAACCGGCAGCGCGTGTTAGGCGCAGACTTATCCCTGCTTAGGATTCGGGATAAACTTCCTAGGATGAATCCTAAATTGATAAATTTCGGAAAAGATCGATGCGGGAAAGGAAGAATTTTATATTCTATTTCCCGGTCTTCTTTTAGGGTGAAGGCGAACCCGACAGACAAGGAAGGAAGAATTTTATATTCTATTCCCTGATTCTGGAAAGGAAGAATTTTATATTCTATTTCCAGCGAAGAAGAAACTAAAAGTGGGGTGTCCACTCCGAGAATCTGGAAAATTTAGATAAACTTGCCTTTTATAGGATGAGTTATCTAAACTGAAAATGGGTTCTTCGTTTATCGAAGTGGAATTTCAACTTTGGCTATAACCATGGGAAGGCTTGACCAAAGAGAAAGAGAGGGAGTTCTTTCGTTTATCGAAAGGGGACTCCGAAATGAAAGGGGACCTCTTGTCTATGGAAATACTCAAGAGGGCCAGATGGATACTTTTGGTGGGCTCACTGTCAATTGAAACTGATCAGTGAGGGATTTTGGTGGTAAACAATGATTTTGGGTTATCCTCTAGAATATTAAGTGTAATATTCTTCGAGGAACTTCCCGGTAAATGAGTTATCCTGAATGTACTAGGGATAGTACTTTTTCAGGAACTTCCCATTTATTGGCATTAATTGCCTGGCGCCCTCTTGAGTAATCAGGCGATATGCGCCGTTTGAATAGACTGTGTCTATTACAAACGGTCCTTCCCATTTGGGTTCGAATTTACCTTTCTTCTTGGAGGTGAGAATTATTGGTCGGCGAGCAGCGAGGACCAGATCTCCTTCCTTGAAGCTTCTCTGTCGGACTCTTTTGTTAAAAGCCCTTGACATCCTGGCTTGGTAAAACTCGATGTGTTGTTGAGCCTCCAAACGCTTTTCATCCAGCCTCTCGAGCTCTTCGAGACGCTTCTGATGTTGTTCCTCCGTCGTCATCTCCGTTGCGAGGGCGATCCGAAGGGACGGAATCTGAATTTCCAGCGGTAGCACAGCTTCACATCCGTATACCAGCGAATACGGGGTAGCTCCCGTAGGCGTGCGTATGGTGGTGCGATAAGCCCAGAGTGCTTCACCGAGTTTATCGTCCCAGTCTCGTTTATTGGTCTTCACGAGCTTGGACAGGATCTTAATGATCGTCTTGTTAAACGCCTCCGCTAATCCATTCGCAGTGGGGTAGTAAGCTGTCGACGAAACATCTTCGATTTTAAACTTGTCGCAGAATCTGACGAAGGCATTGCTTATGAATTGCGGACCGTTGTCATGAATGATCCTTCTTGGCACGCCGTGTCGGTAAATGACATGATGCTTGATGAAATTAATGACGTTGTTCGTCTTCACTTCTCTAAGCGGAATCGCTTCAGCCCACTTTGAGAAATAATCTGTGATCGCGAGGATGAACCGATCACCTTTGACTGAAGGGGGGAAAATAGGACCGACTATGTCCATACCCCAAGTCTCGAACGGCCATGAAGTGGTTGACGTGTGCAACTGCTCTGGCGGTTGATGCATATAATTCGCATGTATCTAGCAAGCGTGGTATTCCCGTGCGTATTCGATTGCGTCACGAACCATTGTGGGCCAATAGTATCCCATTCTTCTGATACGATTATACAGTTTAGGACCGGGTTGATGCGCACCACATTCTCCTTCGTGAGCTTCCTTAAGAACTTCATTTGCTTCTTTGTTCGAAAGGCATCGGAGTAAAAGACCATCGTACCCTCTACGGTATAATGTATGGGTTTCGGTATTATAGAAGAATCTTGGCGCTCTTCGGCGAATTGATTCCCTTTCTTTTACGTCTTCTGGTAGAATACCGTACTGGACGTAGTCAATGATGGGAAAACGCCAATCTCGGGACTCAGACCCAATTTGAGTTGAATTCACCTCTTTGGCGTTCACGTTCCTATCCTCTTCTTCTTCAACATCCCTACTGTATATGGGCACGCAGAGTTGATGTGTCCGTACTGTGACTAACAGCTCAGCTTCGGGAGGCTGTGCCAGTGATACTGCT
>NC_033794.1:47655136-47708164 GCF_001876935.1 Asparagus officinalis | reverse complement strand
AGTCGACCTTACCAAGACCTGAACTAAGCCCAGGGCCCGTGCACGAATACGGTCTATCGGCCTTACACCGTGGTCGACCGCACACCGCCAAAAACCAATTCCTGCTTCCAAAACCTGTTCTAAATCAATTCCTTCACCAAATCTACAATTCTCCACCTCGGCAAAGTTTTCTCAAAACTAAGCTGACACCAATACCAACCAAACGTCTCACTTATAGTATCTAGTACAAAGTGGAACAAATCTATGACAGCGGACTCAATTCACAACAAGTCAAGACCCAAATAAGAATGTGATCACTCTCCAAACATCAGTATCAACTCACCAAACCGTCTGCATCATAAATGACTGCCTACATATCATCTTGCCTAAGGAATCACGCCTTCATGTAGTTCACCCAATGACCTCCAAAAGTCCTCAATCCAATAGAAGAGTTCTCAACCCTTCTCCAACACCACCAACGAATATGCGGCTGATAGCACTCCCAATGACCCCAAAGTGAGACGAACCAAACATCACCACCTGAGGTGAACCAACGGCTATATCCAAATCCAAACTATATCCACCAGCTGCACTCGAATCAACCAATTCAATATGATTCCCAAACTGTGTCACCTTAGCTGGAATCCCAAACAATGCAGTATAATATGGAGTATGTGGAGTAATCTCTACCTAATATGGAGTAGCATCACCCTCCACTCGTTGTGATGTCCCAATAATCTGATCAACACTCTCCACCTCCCGAGAGTCAAATGTGACATACCTGCTCAGAACAAAATCAGAAGCTAATACCTGATAATCAAACACGCATCTGAATCTCAAATGTGCACTCGGATCAAATCTCACATCCTTGATGTGATCATATGCTGGGCGACCAAATATCCAAAACAACCCAATATCTGAAGCAGCTCCATTAGATCCAAAATCTCTAAACGCAGCAGTCGGCAACCTATGACTAAGATGACCCAAATATGTCGAAGCCCAAACACCAAAACTAATGTTCGACATCAAATGTCAATCCTCCTCCAGTAAGAAACGACCCATCAAAACTGTCATCTCATCTAGTTGCCCCAATGTTTCCTCTCCAATGAAGTGCCTCAAATTGCCATGAGCTCGATACAAATGCAGAAAAGAACCCCTACCAAAAAATAGAACGTCGTGTTATCTTTTCGCCAATACACTTCCTCCACCTATTATTGACTAGGACTTCATGCTAAAAGGACTTGGTTGCAACCCACAAATATCTAGAATAGTCCCTAACACAGAAAACCAAATACCGATTACCTCTTAATGATGCCTCCTTGGAAGGCCCCTAAATGCCTGAATGAACACCACCTAGAAGACCCCTCGATTGATGGATAGAAGTACCAAACTCTACCTCGGTCTCCTTGCTCATACCAATATGCTCACAGGACTTCAATTTGCAGGTTAAAGTACTCTTCAACAATCCATGCACGATACCAATAATCGAATAACTCAGTCTCAACAAACGCCACAGTTTAGCCAAATCCAAAAAAGTTGTTAGCTCTCTACCAATCACCGTGCTTCCAATCAAATTATACAAATTCTTCCTCCTAACCCCCTTCATCACAATCATGGACCCAAATATAACCTTCAAAGATGTATCTTCTAAGGTCACCCTATAGCCTGCTGCCTCCAAAACTTCAAGTGAAATGATGTTTTTCTTCAACTGAGGAACGAACCTCACTTCATCAAACTCCCGAATCACTCCGTCAGACATCCTAATATAAATGGTACCGATACCACTAATAGGACATTAATGATCATTACCCATGAGCACGACATCCCATCTTTCCAACTCTTGAAAGCTGGAGAACCAATCCCTCCTAGGGTAAATGCTGTAAGAAGCACCCGAGTCTAACATCTACTTTGTAGAGTCGGCAATATAAACTGACGGTAGTACATGGCACGAATAGCCCTAAGAATCTGAATTTGAATTGTCACAACTAGCCTTGGTAACATTCACCCCTGAAGCTTGAATAGCTTTCTCCTTATTCTTCCCGGCTCGATCAACCAACTTTGGGCATTCGACTTTTCAATGTTCATTCTATTTACAAAAGACATACTGATTCCTAAAGACTCCAGGATGTGCCCCTCTAGACTACGACCTCCTATTTCGGTTTGGACTCTTTGCTCTTGTGACCAATGGCCCGCTACCGGCTCAATTGAAGTCTCCTTATCCTTCTTCCGAAGCTAATAATTCACAAGTATAACGGTGACCTCACTATACTAAATAGATGATTTTCCATTAATCAGAGTAAGGACGAAATGTCTCATATTCCTCGTCAGGCAAAGAACTCAATAACAACAACGCTTTGTTCTCATCTTCAACCATAACATCTATATTCGTCAAATCCGCAAGAATCTTCGTGTAGTGATTTATGTGATCACCAATGGAGGTTCTTTTCTTCAATTGGAAGTGGTAAAACCTCCTATTCAAATACAAGCAAATTTCCACACTCTTGGTCAAATACTTGCTCTCAAGGATCTTCCAAATCTTCTTTGTTGAAGTCTCATTGATCACATCATATTTCAAATCTTGAGTTAAATAAGATCTAATCACACCACATGCCGTTTGATTCATCTTGTTCTAAACTCTTTCCTTAATGTCGTCCGGTTTCCCATCCAACCCCAATGTATCTTCTAAATTTTGCGCATTGAGCGCATTCAAGACTTCACATCTCCAAAGACCAAAATTGTTAATACCGTTAAACTTCTCCACGTCTATCTTCATAGAGTGGATATTCAAACTTTAGATTGTCATCAAGCCGGAAGTACCCTCCACAACTCCTTCTTTCTCGGTCATCTTTCTTAAAACACCAACAAAATAATACAACACAAACGAAGAATAGATCCAAACTAAAAAAGAGAGATTTTTACCTTCAACTGAAACCCTAACAAGGGCCTCCAAAAGATCTCACCCCATACGACGGTAGACAAGATCCACAATAGTAAAAATCCTACATTTATCATCAACTGAAGCCCTAGATGAACTTCCAAAGTGATCTACTCCTCCAAATAGCCCAAGCGTAGCCCAAGCTCTGATATCACTTGTTGTGCGCGGAAGCCAATTGTTGTGCTTCGAGGAACCAAACCAAATGCCGAGAGAGAAGACCAAACAAACCAAAATAACAACACAAACACAAACAACCAATTTTTACGTGGTTCGACAAGCTGCCTACGTCCACGGGATAAGAAGGGGATGAGATTTTCACTAATAGAGAAGAATAGTATAAACTGAGATTACAAATCACTCAAACTCACCAATTAATCTCACCAACAAAGCTCTTAATCTCTTAAACAAAACCCTAACCAATAGCTCCAGAAAATACCTCCTTTTTGTGCTCCAAAAATCCCCTATACTGCTCTACCGAAACCCTAACACGTGTGTTTATATTTATATCAAACACCAATCCAAATCAGAATAGGAAACTCAAATATGGGCCTGACCCGATACGCGGTCGACCGCGGCAAATGACAGAGCCCAAAAAATAACTGCAAGCTTCGACGGTCGATCGCGGCAGTCGATCGCACTCAACTCCAGACTCTCGGGTTTGGATTACAGGATCTGGCGGTCGACCGCACAAAGACCTGAATCAAGCTCAGGGTCCGTGCATGAATACGGTCAACAGGCCTTGCACCACGGTCGACCGCACACCTCCAAAAACCAATTCATGCTTCCAAAACCTGTTCTAAACCAATTCATTCGCCAAATCTACAATAGTTATGTGAGCGATCATGCACATAATGGTGCATTTTAGACTCAATTAAACAAGATATATAATATCAAATTACTCAATTAACCAAAATATTTTATCAAAGTGCTAAACTATTATTCACATAAGAAAGACCGGGCTGTACATGTGGGAATTAAAATGTTGATCTATGAAAATAAGTCCGGACCTTACAATTTGAAGAAAATGTGAGCTTGCTACCAATAATTGACATATAAACATCACTTATTGAATAAATATGTTATAAATGAAGTTCAAAGAAATTTATAAAGTGAATCAAAGTATATTTAACTAATGAAGCGAAGCAAAGCATATTTAACTCTTCTTTACTACTAAACGAATAGGTATCAAAGTTGAAAATCGATTTCATTTTGTAACTATTATTGGAAGTTAACCTAAAGAATTCCCCGCTCATATAGACTCTCTTGGATATGTATTGCCTTAAATTTGGGGGAAGGTACTCAACTGGAACATTTGTAGAAGAAGTGGGATAATTGTTAAAGTGGGACAAGTTTATGAAAGTGTGATATTATGGTGGAATAATTGGGAATAATTTTTAAAGTGCGATATTTTGATAAAATGATGTGTGATAATTTGTGATAATCAAGAAGTATATAATTTATGCATTTTGATGATATAACCACAATTTTATATTTTTAAACTTACTATTATTTAGTAATAATTGTTTAGTATAATGTTAGCTATTGTTGAATAACTTTTGGTTAGAATACTAAATGTTGTTAATGATATTATGATAATAATTCATACTCTTTTTTTATTTTTATGAATTATAGTAAAAGTCTAAAAAAATAAAGATCTACTTCATTGTTTTACACACCCAAATCTCTTTCCCATCTCAATTTAAATATTTTTTTAATAAGTTATGGATCTATGATTTTTTTACTTTTAATCATATAAATCCAATATTCACATATAAAGGAAAACAACATATAAAGAGAGGAGTAAGGGGAGAGGCAGTCTAGTCAGATACCATGGTTAGATGATGGCCATGACCATCGGAAGAAGAAAGGGTGGAGAAAAGAAAAGAAATCCGAAAAACAAAAATAAATAGTAAATAAAAAAGTCCTAGTTGTTTACCATGTAGTTCTAGCCTAAAACTAAAACTTAGGGATAAGAATCTGGAGCTCTCATTTTTATATAGAAAAATTAAAAAAGGTAGAATAATTTATTATTATTATAATCCCAACTCTAACTAACCCCTAGTCGTTGTTATAATTGACCAACAATAAAAAAAAACTTATCCTAGTCGTTGTTCTATTTATAATTTAACTAACCCCTAAAATTTTATCCAAGGAACACGCTCAAATTGGGCTCCCAACGTTAACCAAAAATACACACCAAAAGTTCCTAAACACCCATCAGCTTGTTGTCGCCGCCGCCGCCGCCGCCTCTGCGATCGAAGCCCAGCGCGAGATCTCAATCTCACCGGTGAGATCCGTTGGTGGTGGTTGCGGGGAGAGAGGCGGAGGCTCTTGATACTTACACAAGAAGCGGTAGAGAAAGAGAACGCGGAAAGTGGTGACCACATGTAAAGGATGAATTAAATTGGCATCCTTTTATTGTTTTCCATGTGTTCTGCTTTGCTTTCATGGGACGAATCGCATTTTGCCGAAGGACCCACGCTGCAATCACTTTTTCTGCTTTATTTACCCAAAAGAAAAAAAAAAAAGAAAAAGAAAAAAAAAAGAACAAATAATTTCTGGTACGTATCCTAACGTGCAAGTTTTAATGCTCTGTACCTTCAATTTTAGGCGTTTTTGGAATTGTATGTTAAACAATTTCGTGAGTTTTTAATTTTCTTTGCTGCTCGGTTTGCTGCATTAATTTACTTTTACTTCATCGAATTATAATCTAGAATTTGAGTTTCTTTCAAGAAGGCATCTTTAGTGGTTCTTATTAGATGAAGAAGAGAGTAATCTGGACTCAGTTGAATGTTAAGGTTAAAGAAAGGAGAGCTACTTAACTCAAGATACTCAGCAAATGTATACACTCTGATACTTTTTTAGCCCATTATAAGCGACTCCAGTTGCTTCCGCACCAAGTTTTTGTTAGATCTACATCATAAAACTTGAGATCTAAAACCATATAGCCATGATTAATTCAAAGAGATTAACAAAAATCTAAAGAGCGGAAGCTTATACCTGAATCCATTGCTAGATCTTGAGATGAGTTTTGATCTTCTAACCTTAGGGTTCTCTCTAGCCGAATTTCTCTCTTAGATGGGGGTGAAGAGAATTAGAGAATGTAACCCTAGGTTAGGGACCATAACCCCTTATTTATAGATGTTGTACTTTTGTAATTTAGCCCCTCAATAAATTACAATTACAACCTGGTATCTGCACATATAACCCCATGACTTATTTAAATACCAAATTAACCCAACTTAATTGATCACTTTAGTGGGTTATCCTGAAAGATAGCAATACACATTGATTAATCATATGTGCCCACAAATAGATTTATTAGATTAAATCCAACAATCTCCCACTTGGGCACCATATGATTCCTTAAACTGTGTATAACCTTATGAGCTCAAAAATTGCTATCACTGAAATGGTATTTCCGAACAATCTCGTCCATTGACTATATCAATATAGGATCAAAGCGGCCTTCGTCACATTTATCGTGACTCGACCCATCAATGGTCACATATACCAATACAATCAAACGACATAGATCAATCATGGATGTGCAGCATGAAAATTACATGCAATGTGATCAGTACATGTCTATTTTCAACTGGTCCTCCTTAGTGAGGTCAAAACCAAACATAATGTAACAGAGTGTCTTAACTGAAAACTTTATTCTGATCAGACAATACAAACAAACATAAAGCACCACAAATACAAACTCCCACTAAAACATAATATCCTCAAATAATACCACACCCATATGAGCAGTATGCTCATGAAAGACCTTAGGTGGTAATCCCTTAGTAAGAGGATCAGCTAACATGGAGTTTGTCCCAATGTGCTCTATGGATATCTGTCCACTCTGTACCCTTTCTTTCACAACCAGGAACTTAATGTCAATATGTTTTGACTTAGTTGAGCTCCTGTTGTTATTGGAATACATTACTGCAGATTTATTGTCACAATATAGCCTTAGTGGTCTTTTAACATTTTCCAAAATGCGCAGTCCAGTGACAAAATTTTGCAGCCATATTCCCTGATTGGATGCCTCATAGCAAGCTACAAATTCTGCTGCCATAGTGGAGGAAGCTACTAGTGTTTGTTTGACACTTTTCCATGATATAGCTCCTCCTGCTAACATATAAATGTAGCCTGATGTAGACTTCCTGCTATCTTGGCATCCAGCAAAATCAGAGTCCGAATACCCAATGACCTCTAATTTCTCTGATTTTCTGTATGTGAGCATGTAATCTTTTGTTTTCTGAAGATACCTCATAACCCTTTTGACTGCTATCCAATGATCCATACCAGGGTTGCTTAAGTATCTGCCTAACATCCCAACAATGTACGCAATATCCGGACGCGTACATACCTGAGCATACATTAGACTTCCTACAGCCGAAGCATAAGGAATCTTCTGCATTTCCTGAATTTCAAGGTTACCTTTAGGGCACTGATTGAGACTAAACTTGTCTCCTTTAGCAACAGGGGTGTCACCTGGTCTGCAATCTTGCATGCCAAACCTTTTAAGTACCTTATCGATATAGCTCTTTTGTGATAATCCAAGAATACCCCGAGAGCGATCTCGATGTATCTGGATCCCTAATATAAAAGAGGCGTCCCCAAGATCTTTCATCTCAAAATTCTTTGATAGAAATCTCTTGGTTTCGTGCAACATGCCTATATCATTAGTGGCAAGCAAGATGTCATCCACATACAGAACCAGAAAAATATACTTACTCCCACTGAACTTGTGATATACACAGTCATCAACAATGTTCATCTCAAAACCGAACGAGATAACTATTTGTTGAAACTTATGATACCATTGACGAGGAGCTTGCTTGAGTCCATAGATGGATTTCCTTAATTTGCAAACCATATTCTTTGGGTCTCCTGACACAAAGTTTTCTGGTTGCACCATATAAATCATCTCATCAATGTCTCCATTGAGAAATGCAGTCTTAACATCCATCTGATGTAACTCAAGATCATAATGAGCAACAAGTGCCATGATTATTCTGAAAGAGTCTTTCGATGAAACCGGAGAGAAAGTCTCTGTATAATCAATGCCTTCCTTTTGAGTATAGCCTTTAGCCACAAGACGTGCCTTATACCTCTCCACATTACCATTTGCATCCCGCTTGGTTTTAAAAATCCATTTACAACCAATTGGTTTTGCACCTTCTGGCAATGGGACAAGTTCCCAAACCTTATTGTCTTGCATAGACTTATACTCTTCATTCATGGCATCAATCCACTGTTGAGAGTTAGAACTTTTCATGGCCTGAGAGAAGTTGATTGGATCATCTTCTAACATTCCACTACTTTCCTCATGTTCTTGGAGAAATACAATATAATCATCCGGAATAGCATTTCTCCTTTCTCTCGTGGATCTCCTTAATGGCACTGGTTCTTGAGGTTGTTGAGTTTGTTCTTCTGGAACAGGGAGTTGTTCAACATTATCATCTTGAGGTTCCGGATTTACTTCTTGAGCAACAACAGGTATAGGAACCTGAATATTGTCAAAAGTAACTGTATGGATTGGATCTGAAGCCAATTCCTCCTCAAAACTAATGTCTCTAACCTTATTTCTCCCCCCAAACTCAACATCCTCAAAGAATGTTGCTGTTCCCGTCTCAAAAATATTCCTTATAGTGGGATCATAAAACTTATAGCCCCTAGAGCGATCAGGGTACCCAATAAAGTAGCTGCTAACTGTTTTGGAGTCCAATTTCTTTTCATTTGGCCTATAAGGCCTTGCCTCAGCTGGACATCCCCAAATATGTAAATGCTTTAAACTGGGCTTTCGACCAGTCCAAAGCTCATAAGGTGTTTTAGCAACTGCTTTACTTGGTACTCTATTCAGAATGTAAGCTGCTGTCTTAAGTGCTTCTCCCCAGAGTGACTCTGGTAAAGAAGAATGAGCAATCATACTTCTTACCATATCCTTAAGAGTCCTGTTTCGTCTTTCAGCTACACCATTCATGCTAGGTGAACCCGGCATAGTGTACTGTGGGACGATACCGCATTCCTCTAGGTATCTAGCAAATGGTCCTGGACGTTGTTCACCTGAACCATCATATCTACCGTAGTACTCACCACCACGATCAGATCTGACGGTTTTAATTCTTCTGTTGAGTTGATTCTCAACTTCAGCTTTATAGGCTTTGAACATGTCCAGAGACTCAGATTTTTCATGAATAAGATATAGGTGCCCATAACGTGAGTAATCGTCTATGAATGATATAAAATATTGTTGACCATTCCAGGATTCCGTAGGGAATGGCCCACAAATATCCGTATGTATCAATTCTAAGACATCCGAAGATCTGTTGGCACCTAATCTCTTCACTTTGGTCTGTTTTCCCTTGATACATTCAACACATACGTCGAAGTCCGAAAAATCAAGGGAATCCAAAATGCCATCAGACACAAGACGCTCAACTCTACCTTTTGAGATATGACCTAAGCGCTTATGCCATAATGTCGCCGAATTTTCCTTATTTAATTTACGCTTAGTACCACGTGATTCCACATGCAAGGATTCATTGTAAGAAGCAATTGTATCAAGCAAATATAGGTTGTCATAAATACTCAAGTAACCGGTTCCCACAACATTTGAATTAAAAGATAAACTGAATTGACTGTTTCCAAATGAACAAGAATAACCTGATTTGTCCAATACAGAAACAGAAACCAAATTCCGTCTAAAAGACGGTACTACAAAAGTATCTTTTAAATCCAAATAATAACCAGTTCCTAACAACAACCTAAAGTGCCCAATTGCTTCCACATCTACCGATTGTCCGTCGCCCACAAAGATGTGTCTTTCAACATCACTTGGCTTTCGGTAGCTCAGGCAACCCTGCATAGAAACACTTATGTGAGTAGTAGCACCAGAGTCTAACCACCAAGTGTTTCTAGGTACTGAAGCTAAATTAACCTCAGAACAGACCAAAGCAAGGAACGTACCCTTATTATCACGCCAGGCGTGATATTTTGTACAGTCCTTCTTTACATGTCCAGGCTTCTTACAGAAGAAACAACCCTGATTATCCTTATGTTGTTTCTTCTCAACTGGACCCTTAGCAGCTTCCTTATCATTCTTCCTTTTCTTGCCCTTATCCTTAGAGGCATAGGCCAAATGAGCACTTTCTGTCTTATCTTGCTTCAACCTGTCTTCTTCTTGCACACAGTATGAAATGAGCTCATTTAGAGTCCATTTCTCCTTTTGACAGTTATAACTGACCTTAAATTGGTTAAACTGTGCAGGAAGAGACAACAAAACCAGATGCACTAATAACTCGTCACAAAGATCGAGTTTAAGTGCCTTAAGCTTTGAAGCAATATGAGACATTTCCATAATGTACTCCCTGATATTTCCTTTGCCCTTATACTTCATTGAAATCAAGCGAGCTAAAAGCGTGCTTGTTTCTACCTTATCGTTTTTCGCAAAACGCTTCTCAATTTCGGCAAGGAAATCTTTAGCCTTAGTAATCCCTTCGGATTCTATGCCCCTGAAGGCTTCCGGAACGCCGCGCTTAATGATCATAAGACTCATGCGATTTGAACGCTCCCACTTCTCATGCTCCTTCTTTGCATCAGGAGTGCTATCCGCATTGAGAGGTTGGGGTTGTTCAGTTCTTAATGCATAGTCAAGATCCATGCAGCCAAGAACAATTAATATGTTCTCTTTCCAAACCTTGAAGTTTGTCCCATTTAGCATGGGAATTGAGTTGATGTTAGCAGAAATTGTTGCAGCAGATGCATTAGCTGAAATAAAACAAAAATGCTCACATCAATAACCATAATCAATAAAATTCAAATAATGACAATCCCCATCCAAGATACCGGCACAACATTAATATCAAGTCTTTGGACAGTAATATTAACTTGTAAGTGATACCTTGTTGCAATGATCAAACATTGACAATAACTCATGTCAAATAATGAAACTATCTTTGGATCGATTCATTATTCACATGTAAACCTTATAATTGTCACACGCTTATCATCGCAGATGTGTATACAGTCTAAATAAATATTAACCTTCCTTTGGGCCGATTAAATATTTACACGAAAGCATACACACAAACATCTCACATTCCTCATGAACAATCTACACAAGAGAGGTTACTTTGGCAACTTCTTGTTTCAATTAATCAATTGGAGTGAGAGACAACCTTAATACCTTAGTGTCATAATATTTGAATTAAATAATTGATTAAAAACCAAATTAGATTTAAATTAAAAAGTTTTAATTTAAATCAACTGAATTTCCAAAAACTTAATTGGGGTCTCACAGCTTAATTAGGGCCCATAACTTAATTGAATAAATTAAGTATACCAAAGTGGACCCATGAAAAGCCGAGGCTTAACCATAATGAACACGAAGTTCCCTTAACTTCGAACGCGAGGTTCGACTGTATTGAGTACGAGACTCACTTAAGCACGAACGCGAGGTTCGTCTGAAAATGAACGAACGCGAGGTTCGTTTGATAAAAGAACGCGAGGTTCAACTTGGGAACGAACGCGAGGTTCGTTTAAAAAATGAACGCGAGGTTCGACTGAAGTACGAACGCGAGGTTCGTCTGAAGTACGAACGCGAGGTTCGTCTGAAGTTCGAACGCGAGGCTCGACTGAAGCACGAACGCGAGGTTCGTCTGAAGTACGAACGCGAGGTTCGTCTGAAGTACGAACGCGAGGTTCGTCTGAAGTACGAACGCGAGGTTCGTCTGAAGTACGAACGCGAGGTTCGTCTGAAGTACGAACGCGAGGTTCGTCTGAAGTACGAACGCGAGGTTCGTCTGAAGTACGAACGCGAGGTTCGTCTGAAGAACGAACGCGAGGTTCGTTAAAAAAATTGAGCTTGACGCTCACCTGAGTTGAACGCGAGGTTCACCTTAGAACGAACGCGAGGTTCGTTAAAATTGAGCTTGACGCTCACCTGAGTTGAACGCGAGGTTCACCTTAGAACGAACGCGAGGTTCGTTGAGCGCGAAGCTCGGTTAAAATTGAACGAACGCGAGGTTCGTTTGAGGTAACCACCTCCTTAATTTTCGCCATGAACCCTTAGGGTTTCAAATTGAAACCGCCGCCGACAAACCCAAAAAACCTTTGATTTTTATTTTCAAAACAGATCCAGAATTGGAAAAAATTGAAGGAAAAATCAAAGAAAAATCCAAAAAATTCCCAAAAGTTACTGTTCACCCGAAAAAAATACTTTACTGTTCATCCGAAAAAAAAATTCGTTACTGTTCATCCGAGAACATTACTGTTCATCCGAACCCAAAAATTGAATCTTTAACCAGAGATTTAAGATCAAAAACCCAATAAAACTTAAATCCCTAAGAATTAATCAAGGTGGCTCTGATACCACTTGTTAGATCTACATCATAAAACTTGAGATCTAAAACCATATAGCCATGATTAATTCAAAGAGATTAACAAAATCAAAAGAGCGGAAGCTTATACCTGAATCCATGGATGAACCTTGAGATGGGTTTTGGATCTTCTAACCTTAGGGTTTCTCTAAATCCGAATTTCTCTAGCTAGATGGGGGTGTAGAGAATTAGAGAATGTAACCCTAGGTTAGGGACCATAACCCCTTATTTATAGATGTTGTACTTTTGTAATTTAGCCCCTCAATAAATTACAATTACAACCTGGTATCTGCACATATGACCCCATGATCATTTAAATACCAAATTAACCCAACTTAATTGATCACTTTAGTGGGTTATCCTGAAAGATAGCAATACACATTGATTAATCATATGTGCCCACAAATAGATTTATTAGATTAAATCCAACAATCTCCCACTTGGGCACCATATGATTCCTTAAATTGTGTATAACCTTATGAGCTCAAAAATTGCTATCACTGAAAAGGTATTTCCGAACAATCTCGTCCATTGACTATATCAATATAGGATCAAAGCGGCCTTCGTCACATTTATCGTGACTCGACCCATCAATGGTCACATATACCAATACAATCAAACGACATAGATCAATCATGGATGTGCAGCATGAAAATTACATGCAATGTGATCAGTACATGTCTATTTTCAACTGGTCCTCCTTAGTGAGGTCAAAACCAAACATAATGTAACAGAGTGTCTTAACTGAAAACTTTATTCTGATCAGACAATACAAACAAACATAAAGCACCACAAATACAAACTCCCACTAAAACATAATATCCTCAAATAATACCACACCCATATGAGCAGTATGCTCATGAAAGACCTTAGGTGGCAATCCCTTAGTAAGAGGATCAGCTATCATGGAGTTTGTCCCAATGTGCTCTATGGATATCTGTCCACTCTGTACCCTTTCTTTCACAACCAGGAACTTAATGTCAATATGTTTTGACTTAGTTGAGCTCCTGTTGTTATTGGAATACATTACTGCAGATTTATTGTCACAATATAACCTTAGTGGTCTTTCAACATTTTCCAAAATGCGCAGTCCCGTGACAAAATTTCGCAGCCATATTCCCTGATTGGATGCCTCATAGCAAGCTACAAATTCTGCTGCCATAGTGGAGGAAGCTACTAGTGTTTGTTTGACACTTTTCCATGATATAGCTCCTCCTGCTAACATATAAATGTAGCCTGATGTAGACTTCCTGCTATCTTGGCATCCAGCAAAATCAGAGTCCGAATACCCAATGACCTCTAATTTCTCTGATTTTCTGTATGTGAGCATGTAATCTTTTGTTTTCTGAAGATACCTCATAACCCTTTTGACTGCTATCCAATGATCCATACCAGGGTTGCTTAAGTATCTGCCTAACATCCCAACAATGTACGCAATATCCGGACGCGTACATACCTGAGCATACATTAGACTTCCTACAGCCGAAGCATAAGGAATCTGATGTGCTGAGTTTTTGCTTAGATGTATTGCGCTCTGATTGTCGCAAAATACAACTGAACTAGCCTCCTGTAGAAGTCCAAGCTCCCTCACGAGATTTCTCAACCAAATGGCCTCTTTTACCGATTCTGCTGCTGCCATGTATTCTGCCTCTGTGGTAGACAAAGCAACTGTCGACTGTAGAGTCGATCTCCAACTAATAGCTGAGCCAGAAAGAGTAAAAAGATAACCAGTCAAAGATCTCCTTTTATCGAGATCACCTGCATAGTCAGAATCCACAAAACCTACAACAGAGGTTCCCAAAGTATTGCTATCAAAAACTAAACCCAATTCTGAGGTACCCCTGAGATACCGTAGGATCCACTTTACTGCTTCCCAGTGTGTCTTTCCTGGTTGAGCCATGTATCTGCTCACTACACTGACTGCCTGGGCAATGTCTGGACGAGTGCAAATCATAGCATACATTAAGCTACCCACTGCATTAGAGTATGGAACTCTGGACATTTCCTTCTTCTCGTTCTCACTTGTAGGTGAATCTAAAGCCGAGAGCCTAAAGTGAGGAGCCAAAGGAGTCGTAACGGGTTTGGCCCTTTTCATCCCAAAGCGTTCAAGCACCTTTTCAATATAACTCTTCTGTGAGAGATATAAAGTTCCAGCTTTCCTTTCCCTCCTGATCTCCATACCTAAGATCTTCTTTGCTGCACCAAGATCTTTCATCTCAAACTCATCACTGAGTTGTTTCTTCAAAATAAGAATCTGTGACATGTTCTTACATGTCATCGACATATAATAGAAGATAAATAAAAGAATCATCTCCTAGATGCATGTAGTACACACAACTATCATAAGTACTTCTTGAATACCCATGACTAAGCATAAAATTATCAAACCTCTTGTACCACTGTCTGGGAGATTGCTTCAGGCCGTACAAAGATTTCTTCAATCTGCAAACTTGATCTTCTTTACCTTCTACAATGTATCCCTCTGGCTGAGACATATAGATAGTCTCCTCAAGTTCGCCATGCAAAAATGCAGTCTTCACATCAAGCTGCTCAAGCTCCAGATCAAATAGAGCAACTATGGCAAGCAATACACGGATGGAGGTATGCTTAACAACCGGAGAAAACACTTCATCATAGTCAATTCCCTCATTTTGTCTATAACCCTTAGCTACCAATCGTGCTTTGAATCTAGCATCTTCAACCCCTAGGATCCCTTCTTTCTTTTTAAAAATCCACTTGCATCCAATTGCCCTTTTACCCTTAGGTAATTGCACCAAATCCCAAGTCTGATTCTTGTAGAGTGACTCGAGTTCTTCTGTCATAGCCGTGGCCCAGCGTCCAGATTCTTTGCATGAGACAGCTTCAGTAAAGTTTGATGGCTCTTGAATACTCATCTCTTCAGCTGTCGTGAGAGCATACGCCACTAATCAGCATGTGCATATCTTTGAGGAGGTTTGATCTGTCTCCTCTCTCTGCCAGTGGCTATGGAATAAGGTTCTTCAGTCTCAGCATCATCAGCATCTGAGCCTGAATCATGTTGCTCTTCTACAGCTGTAGGAGCAAATTTTATAGACGACTTTTGAGACGTCTCTCCCTCGAGCTCCACCTGAAGCTCCACCTTATCCATGGTCTTCTCTACATTTCCTGTAGACTCAACAGAAACCTTCCCATGATCAAGCATATATCTTTCATTAAAAGTAACATCTCTACTAATAATGAATTTAGGAGAATCAGGTTCAAGACTCCACAAACGATAGCCTTTAACGCCATCAGCATAACCAATAAATATGCATTTCTTAGCTCTAGGCTCAAGCTTACCCTCTCTAACATGATAGTAAGCGGGACATCCAAATACCTTTAAATTTGAATAGTCATTTGGTTTACCTGACCATACCTCGTTTGGAGTCTTGTGTTCAATGGCGGTAGAAGGAGACCAGTTCACCAAGTAACAAGTTGTGTTAACAGCTTCAGCCCAGAAGTCTTTATCTAACCCAGAGTTTGAGAGCAGACACCTAGCTCTCTCCGTCAATGTTCTATTCATGCGTTCTGCCACCCTATTTTGCTGAGGAGTGTGCCTGACCGTGCGATGTCGTACGATCCCAGAATTTGAGCAGAACTGATTGAACTCACCATTGCAGAACTCTAGGCCATTATCTGTTCGGAGACGTTTAATCTTCTTTCCAGTTTGATTCTCAATAAGTACTTTCCACTTCTTGAAAGTTTCGAACACCTCGCTTTTGCGCCTGAGAAAGTAAACCCAAACTTTCCTGGAAAAATCATCAATAAACGTCAGAAAATAAAGAGCACCACCTTTGGATGGAACCTGAGCAGGTCCCCATAAATCTGAATGGATGTAGTCGAGAGTGCCCTTCGTCGTATGTGAGCCAGTCGAGAAGCTGACCCGAGTTTGCTTCCCAAACACACAATGCTCACAGAAATCCAGTGATGATGTATGATCACCACAGAGTAAGCCACGTTTACTCAAAATAGTCATCCCCTTCTCACTCATGTGGCCTAAGCGCATGTGCCACAACTGAGTAGTGTCCCTATCAGCATCAGAGGACACACTTGCAGAGCCTGTCACCGTACTGCCTTGGAGAACATAAAGACTGTTCACCTTACTACCTTTCATTACAACCAATGAACCCTTAGTAACTCTAAGAGCTCCACCTTCGCCAGTGTAAGAACACCCAATAGAATCCAAAGAACTCAAAGAAATCAGATTTTTCTTTAAGTCCGGGATGTGTCTCACATCTGATAAAGTTCTCACTATCTCATCGTGACACCGGATGCGAACTGTACCAATGCCAACTGCCTTGCAAACTGCATTGTTGCCCATCAAAACTGATCCACCACTTATAGATCTGTAAGTAGTGAACCAATCTTTATTTGGACACATATGAAAAGACGCACCTGTATCCAAGATCCATTCTCTATCGGAACGGCCATCCAAGGGACATACTGCAAGAACCATCTCAGCAACAACGGCAGTATCCAAGGGACAAATTTCATCAGCGTCTTTTCATATGTGTCCAAATAAAGATTGGTTCACTACTTACAGATCTATAAGTGGTGGATCAGTTTTGATGGGCAACAATGCAGTTTGCAAGACAGTTGGCATTGGTACAGTTCGCATCCGGTGTCACGATGGGATAGTGAGAACTTTATCAGATGTGAGACACATCCCGGACTTAAAGAAAAATCTGATTTCTTTGAGTTCTTTGGATTCTATTGGGTGTTCTTACATTCATCTTCAATGTGTATAGCCGCTGCTTCAGGTATAATCTCGTAGTAAGAGATTTCTTCAAGTAGAGACTTTCGAGCTTTGACCACAACCCCGCCGCCGTTTCCTCATCGGCAACTTCACGAAACACATTGTCGGATAGTGACAATTGTAAGGCGTTGTGAGCCTTTTCGTCCATCTCTTCAATCTCGGCACTAGTCATATCTTCTGGGTATTTCCCGTCGATAGCTTTAACAGTGCCTTCACGTCGCAACAAAGCCTTCATCTTTATCCTCCATAGGCTGAAATTGTTCTGGCCATCAAAGATCGACACCGAAAACTTTACGGAAGCCATTGTAGAGGATTGAAAGCTGTCCTAGAACCGAGAAGCTCTGATACCAGTTTGTTAAGATAATTTAAACACAGAACCAGGAAATAGAAAGACAATCACAAACACAATATTTACGTGGTTCGATCAAATTGATCTACGTCCACGGCAAGAGGGTGTATCACTATATTTCTTTCTCAACATACAACACTCATACAAAATATTGAGAACTCACAGATTTCTCGTGTGGCTTTCACTCTCTGTCTCTCAAGCTCTGTTCGTTGATTATTTTGATATCAGAGAGGATAAGGGATTTATAGGCTTCATAAGACCACCAATCATGCCTCATGTTTGTTGACAAACAAAAGAAAAACAAAACCGGCCTCTTTATTTGACAAACAAAAGATTTCAACTCGTGATATCTTCTTCTAACCCCTCTACTTCTTCTGATGGATATTTGTCAAAAAACTGCGGCCATTCTTGTTTGTTTCTCATTTAGCACTCAATTTTTCAACCAAGCACTGTCATTGTCAACACGCTAGCTACACTTTTGTGGCTTGATGTTTTTGACCAACACTAACAATCAAATTCTGAATCTTATGATCTACCGTATCTAGTGCCAAGAAACAGCATGTCAACTGTGAAAATTATTACGGTTTGGCTGCACAATCAAATGGGAGATAGCCGGTTGAATGATTCTTTTTGTTACTTTTATTGACAAATGTATTTGATATGATTGATAATGAGTTAACTATAAAATAATTTTAAAATATGAAAACTCGTTGAGGACAATCGTAAAATGCCTTTCTTTTGGTATTAGAATATTTTAATAGATTTATTTTAGTGGATATTATATTTTATTTATTTACAATTTATTGCCATCACTATCTCGCAGGTCCTAGCTCCGCCACTGGGACCATCTGAAGCATTTGGGAAAGGATTATTTTACTGTGAATTCCTATTTTCTCAAAATAAAGTATAATAGTGATGCATGTCCGTCATAGAGAGTACCGGGTAGAGGAGAGGTAGTAGTAACAACAGCAACAACAATAATAATAATAAACAAACTAAAGAAACTACTTAAAATAAATATAAACATGACAGAATGCCAGAGTTACTGTCAAAAAAAGATAGCTATTTAAAAGATATAAATAAAAAGAAATTTAAAAAAAAAACATTCTGAAAGGACAGGAAACTCTATTGCGGGAGCAATTTAAGTGGAAAGGTAATATGACCTTTCTTTCCTCTTCAGTGCCAAGGGAAGAGGATGAAAAGAATTGAGGAAGTTTGTGCGCTCTTTCCTGTTCAAAAGAATATGCATCCATCTTTTTTAATTAGAAGAAAGAAGTTAGAAAGAAGGAAATACAAATTCATAGTCATATTGAACTAAATAAATTCGCAAACAACTTTTAAATGGTTATGTAACCATATAATCCTTATAAAACTAGTGGCCATGAAGGAAACATGTACGTCTGAGAAGCAAAGAAACTGCTGATTTCGTAAGGGTTAAAATTTCAATGATCAAATGTCAATATTGAGCATGGACATTCATCAAACCAAGGTATATCAAGCTAGTGCAATGCAACATTTATAGAGATACAGGTTAATGTATGTACCTCAGTAACTGAACTCCCTCCTCAGAAGTTTTTCAATCATGTGTCAGATCGAGGAATCCACTCAGAGGTATCAAGAGAAAATCACTGTACAATCTCAAACTTTCTTTTTTATGTTGGAACTTCTATCTACACCCCCTCTGTTTATTGCATATGAAGAACTGATGAAGTAACTTGTGCACTTCTCCATAGTTTTCTGTTGCAGAAACAAGGCGCTCCTTTATCCACAGAGGAAGCTTGTCAGTAGGGTGTAAGATATTATGATTTGATGAATTGGATGCATAACGTGAGTCGACCAACAAAACTGCGGCATAGTCATTTATATGCCTAATTGCTCGACCTGTAGAAAGCAATAAGGAAAGAAAATTAGCATTATATAACAAATTTTTGTGCCTATAAATTTATGAATGTGCATACCTATTGATTGGTTTACAGCCTTCATGCACAAGTTGTCATAGTATTCCCTTCCTCTTTGCTTACAGCTTCTTAAGATCTCAAAACCAGACTGAACTGTAGTATGGACACACAATGTGCCATTGGAAGGCTCTCTGGGTCTACATGAGGTTGGTTCTCCAAGCCTTTCTATATGCTTTACTCTTTCCATCAGTTCTGCATCCAATGGACTTGGATAGGGAAGTCCAACCATAACAATGCAACGACACATACCGTCACTGAAGTTTATACCTTCAGAAATCTTTCCACCAACAACAGCTAAAAGCAAAGCCCCATTTGGTCCTGGATCTTCTTTTCTAATACCACGTGAAGATGTTATGATTTCTTTGTATTCATTAAGTACATGTTCAACATCATTATTGCTCCTAGGTTCTCTAAATAGATGTTTCTTCTTGAGAATTCTTGGAAGAATGCCTGAAAAGTTCCATGCATCATATACCTGCCCTTCATAGTCAAATGAAGAGAAAAACATAACAATTCCTTCAGGTATGACAGTAACGAGATTTGCAAGCAATCGCCCTAGCTCTTCTATCTGGAAAAGAAAAATATATGTTAAAAGGATAAATATATCAGCTTCAAGAACACGAACAAACTAATTTCAGCATACAAAATTTATCAAGTGCGAGAAATTGTTTTATTCAATGTAATTTATAGCTTCCAGCTCGAATTCAAAGCTTTACGAATTTGTTAATGATCAAGGTTACTTCTAAAGAATTTCATGAACCCTACTCTATTGAACTTCTAATTAAAATCTACTTTCATCTGACAAAGGTCACGGAAAGAAATACAAAATTCCCTAACAAACTTTGCTGTAGAATATAGTGAAACTCTCTCTTTAAACAAAATGCCATTGAGAAGCTAAAAGAAAAGATAAGAGTTCAGCACTAACCATACATGGAGAGCTTCTAGAGTTGAAACTGAAATCAAAAGCCTTGCCAGAAGGCCCGCGAGAAACTGCAATGGGCAATATACTTTCTGGAGGAACGATATGCTTGCAAGTGAAGAATTTAACCTGATCAACAGAAAGTCCAGGGAACAAGCGTACCCTTGTCTCATCGATAGGTTGTAGAGTGCCCCCAGCCAAAACAATAGCATATGCTTGAGACATAATCTGCAAAAAGATTCATTTAATATACTTTTTTTTCCTATTAGACTATGCAAGTTCTCTGATACTTTTATAGATTAATATAATCGATGAACAAGACCTCAGAGAAGATTCTCTCTCCAGAAAGCATGACAAATTTAATGTGGCCTTCTTCACTCTGCCCAGAATGAGGAAACTTTTGCCTTGAAACAATTATCCTTCCTTCACTGTCATTATTTATGAGTGAAATTAAGATATCAAGTAATGCCTGAAAGCCTGAAACAACGCTGCCTTGTGCAATATGGGTCTGGCTCTCAACATGCATGATTGAAGTCTCTGAGCAGACCAATTTCATTGAATATCCACTAATCTGAAAAAATGTCACATATCATCCACTAGTAAATAAATGCATGAATGGATGAATGGAATTCAGTCGGATAAATTAGCGTACCTTATGAATAATGTTGCTTTCCTTCACATAGCGATGAAGCTTTACCAAGTTAATGTTGTCAATATCAAGAGAAAACATGAACTCATTTATAGTCATCGAGACATCACCAGATTCCTCCTGGTAGCCAAGCAATAATTGAAGAAAAGACTTAGTTAATGCTATCAGGGTCTGTATGTATCGTCTATTTCCAGCTCCCAAAAGAATTCTGAATCTGTCAAGATACTTCTCAAGACAGGAGAGGACCTGCTTCAACTGAAAAATAAAAAAATGTCACAACTAAGCTATATAACTGTTCTTTCTTTAAGGTATATATTGAAATTGAACCACAACCAAACCATATGTATCAATCAAAGTCAACCGAAAAAAGTTGGTGTGAAACAAATAGTTCTCCAAGTTTAAGAGGAGGCAACTTGTCCATTTTTTTGTAGGAGAGGCAACTTTTCCAGTTTTATAATAGGGTTATTTGCGTATATACCCCTAAATAATGGGTATTTTGCAAAAAGACCCTCCAAATCTCAGTATTTGCAAACTTACCCCTCACAATTAAAAAAATCACTCTCAAAACAATTAATCATCAACTTTGGTAAGATAATTTGTAATCGCAATGTAAATAAATATTAAAAAAATAGTCAATTTTTTAGCACCAAGTTGATGATTTGTTGGTTTTAGGGTTATTTTTTCACAAAGTTGATAATTTTAGGGGTATTTTTGAGGGGCAGTTTTGCAAATACTAAGATTTGGGGGGTATTTTTGCAAGTACCCATGATTTGAGGGGTATATATGCAAATAACCTTTCATAATAATGAGACTCAGGGCCGAAACCATTCATGATACATTCAACTTAACCAGATGGAGAAGTTATATTCAGTAATTAAATATATTAAAACAGTTTCACGAGTTTGAGCTTCAAAATTGACTTAGAAGTCTCAAAACATTTTTGTTGTACTTCTGAAAGCACAAACTCACAAGCCAACTAAACCTATATATCACAAACGGATATTGATGATAATAAGTATGAGGGAAGAAAATATGGGACTAATACCTGTGGTATGTTGATTTTTGAGTTGTACATGCTAGTGAGGGAGTCTGCCAAATTATGCGCCTCGTCTATAATAATGACATTGTTTTTCAAATTCAAACCAAGTGACTCCCGAGCAGATTGCAAGAGAAGAGCTTGATAGGGAAGGACCACAACATCAGCTTCTTGCACCATATCACGAGAGCCATAGTATGGGCAAGTACCAATCTTGGTCCCCAGCTGCACGAGATCCTCAATGTCCAGAGCATCATGCTCCCAAGCCTCATTTATGAAATGTTCTCGCAGATTTTGTTTTCTCAACATTGGACAACCACAAGAAGCCTTTGAGCGACTCTTCCCGCCATTAGTCTGCACCCGTATACATTGATCCATCATAAGTAGAAAAGAAGGCTGGGCACTGAGGATTATAATTTTGCAACTACTATCAAACAAACAGAAAAGGACTAGATATATAAACTAAGTTCAATTCACTGAACTTTGTAAAGGATATCTCCCAAGATATGGGAAGAGAATCATGTTCTTCCACAAAGTCACTTATCCAATACGAATGACATTGTAAACTATACATTGTTGTCTCATTGTTCATGCGGAAAGCACAAAGAGGACAATCCCCCCCCCCCCCAAAAAAAAAAAAAAAAAATTCTTGCTTTGACCTTTCGTTAGGCATTATCTCATACCGATTGGGAGTAAGAGCTTTCTAGTGTCTATTATTTCTCTTTCACTAGGGGCATTTACTTCCTGTGGGACAAATTTCTGCTCACATTGCTTGGAAATTCGGAAAGGGAGGATTATGAGAGTGTTCTCAAAACGTCCCTTGCTGAGAGAGAAATCTTATTTTGGGGAAGTGCATAGTCCTAATTATCTGATTTTGCAATCTGCTATTAATCCTATTGTAGTGCCTTCAGCTTCAGCTCAATATCCTAATGGAATTGCTGTCAGAGGTTCCAAAGAGAGGCCAGGTTTTGGCTTCCCCCTCACTGATTGATGAAGCCCAGGACTGCTTGACGACTTTCGGTGTGGGGTCAGCTTGAGCCGAGGTCACCTCGTAACAGGAACAGGAAGAATAGAAAACAAGCAGGAATAGGGATATTGGCTGTCACTATCCTCTGGTTAGCAAGAAACTACGGAGTTGGCGACTCACAAGCCAGCAAGTCAACCTCTGTCAGATCTTCGGCCCAGTTTATTAACGAAGCTGACTCTACTTCCTCAGTCAGGGTGATTGTGCAAGCTTGTAAATGAGGGCTTTGTTTTGTTATATCAAGCTATGAAGTTCTCAGCCACATACAATGTACTTATCGGCCACATCATAAGAACATTGATCTCATTTGAGACAAACCGGCCAAAACTGTAGATATTGGCATAGCAACATATAAAAGTCGCTAATAGCTAATAAAAGGTAATGTGAAGGATGTAAGGTTTGAAATATTGAAAATTGATTTGGTAGCATGATAAGTGAAACAATGAAAATTAATGGCTGAAGAGCTTATGATTGGAATAACTTATTCTAACCTGTTGGAAATCTGGACACTGATAGCTAGGAACTGAGACCGCAACTAATACTATGATTTTCAGACCTTGCGTAATCTTTATGCTGTGTATAATTAACTCTTAACTAACTCTATTCTTGTTGAAGTGGTACCCTTTATCCATTTTATTTGATATGCATGACTATTGTCTAGAAATAATTCACTGTTTCTGATATGATTTGAAATAGGGGTCTCTATGGGTGAAATCAATGATATGAAGTTGTTCTCTAAAAAAGTAATCAACCCTATGATGCACAGACGGGGTAAGAGATAGAAGATTTCAATTGTCAGGCAAGAAAACAAGAGTATATTTACGTTCTAAATAGAAAAAAGATGGAAAAGTAAAGAGAATTACTAGCTTGAAATATTTAATCAAATATGGAAGTCTAAGAGAAAAAGAAAATGACCAACGATCACCTTAGCTTTGGAATTCTTGCAATTCTTCTGCAGCTCCAAGCACTTCTCGTTGATCGTATTCGAATTCCCCAGCTTCGCAACATCTGCAAACGATAACCCCGATATAACCCATTATCATAATCCATCAACAAATTGAAATATATATTATCAACTTCCACTCAAATTACCAGGATTATTGCACATATTCTTCCTCGAACCCAAACACACCAAATTAAGTTCAGAAGCAAATGTAGTCCTTCTAAATTCCTTCACAAACTGTGATAACTGTGAATGTGTTCGACTTGTAATGGAAAAATCTCTTCTTTTCTTCACTTTCGTCATCACTACTGCTCCAATCTGAAATTTCCCTTCCCTTCCTCTTCCATCCGTGCTCATCCTCACTCTCATAATCGTCCAACAAAAACTCCGATCCATCCTCCTCTGAAATCACTGATTTTGTTTCTTGGGTCTTGTTCGGATTTGAATGAGGGTTTTTGTTTTCAGAATCCCCAATTCCAAACCCTAGTTTCTTCTTTCGGGTTTCCCTTCTCTTCCTCGCTTTCGCCCTATCTGGGGCTGTAACTACAAAATCCCTCATCCAATCGGGTTCTTCGTCATCCCCCGTGGCGAACGATCCGTTGAGACTAGGGCTTTTCCTTCGATCGACCAGCCACTGAAGAGCGCTGCAGATTATGCTTAGGGTTTTTCCAGTCCCTGAGTCCAAAACCCCCCAAAATTCAGAAATAGAGACTAGCAGGAAAGGATTGAGATTTGAGAGAGGGTTACCAGTGGGGCTCTCGAGCATGGAGATTTTGTCGCCGTTGTAGAGGGAATCGTAGAGGAAGTTCATGAACTCGGTCTGGATTGAATACGGATCGAATGGAAATGCTGGGAATTCTCTTTTGGGTTTGGCTTCTCTTTGATTTCCCATTTCTTCTTCTTCTTCTTCCCTCTCCCTCTCTACCCTCTCTTCGAGTGCTGTGTGGTTTTTTTTTTTTTTTCCCGCGCAAACGATTGCTGAAATGGGAGTGTTAAAAAAAAAACACTTATCTAAAAGCTGAGTAAATTGGGCCGATTAACGGCACTCTAGATGTTTGGGCTGAAATCATCCGATTAGAAACAGAAGTCCATGAGTGCTAGTAAAGTGCATTACTAATCAATTTGCTTTATGAAATGTAATGTATAAATATATACAGCGGGAAGTTTTGAAAAAAGAAAAATACTTAAGGGTAATAATGCACCAGCCGGGAATCGAACCCGGGTCTGTACCGTGGCAGGGTACTATTCTACCACTAGACCACTGGTGCCAGGATGAAAAATCTTAAACCAAGAGTTCTTATTTTTTTGACAAAGAGAATCCACAAAATCATATCATCCGAAACAGTTTAAATTTTGATTCTGAAGAGATTTTATATCTGAAAGATATATTAATTACTTTCCCCTGCTTGCATTTCACATTGATAATTAGCACACCGATCACTTCACAGGTATTCAAATTCTCTCCATAATTTAACCAAAAATTGACCGTAAATAAATAACAACAATGAGAAATATTGTTCAGATACATATGGAGTCAGAACCTTGGACTGCAACTGCTCGTACAACATGATTTTGTAACTTACAGAAACAACAAACACTGTATTTACACAACAGTATACAAATAAAAACTTCGCGTCTTTCCTTGTCAAAGAATAGAATGTAATCTGATGCAATAAGAACTTGAGCATCTAGACTTCTACGTTGTAATCACATGATCCTCATGTTTACAGTGAAGATATTTACTTCAGCAGCAGCCCAAGAAGCCCAATTTACAACAGTACCAAAGAACAGCTCCCAGAACCAAAGATCCACAGCAAGAACTGACGAGAATATAAACAAAGCCAATGTCTGATACCGGTTCAAAGGCCAGCCGGAGATCTCAGCCAGGTTTTTGAGAAATGGAAAGGAGCGGTTATCAAGCTCTCGGTTTCTTATAGACCATGCAGTTATCCACTGCACTTGAGAGGGAACCAAGTCAAACTCTTCCTTTAATCGACGGCCTAAGTCTGGCATGTGTCCTCCTCCATAAAGCACAGCTATTCTCTTGGAACCATTCTCTATTGCTCTCTGGAGAGCTTCGGTGGCTACTCTGTTTCTTTCGCCGATGATTACTGATTTCTCTTCTACTGATGCTGTCATCTGAGTAAACCTTCATGAACATAGCAGTTTATTAATTCCAAATAGTAGGTACTCCATGTAAGAAAGGAGCAATATTACATTTCCAGTTAATATCAGTGGCATTGGAAATGGATGTGCATCCAGAAAAGGGCAACATGTCACTTTTCTTCCAGTAAAAAGTGTGTTGTTAAACATGAGTTGCGATGGAACTTATAGAGGCAAGGATCGAAATAATGCGTCTTCAACAAAAGTTCATGAGTACCCATTCACGGTGCTACGCACTTCTGTCATGGATGAAATTCTAAAATAAATGCTTCTTGTAGTAGGATGGAGAAGAAAGAGGGAAGGATGCAAGGGTGAATCATGCCCAACTTCCCATGGCAAGATAATATGGTGGCTGAGACTCTGAGTTGCATAACTTGCATCAACTCTTAATAAAGGACTGAAGAGTGGTAATAAGTTGGCAATGAAAAGTTTCAAAAAGTGCACTATTGAACAGGATGTCATTCCAATCCTTGAAGTTTAATTTGGGAAGAACTTGAAGAATGATGACATCAGGAAAAAATATAATCTGGTAGAAATCTTAAGCTCAAGGCGATACTTTCTTGAAACTGTTCAGAAATTTCAAAAAGAAAAAAGAAAAAAATTGCTAGTACTATTTATGATCAGACTTCAATATACTTGTGACTGGTATGTTTTGGTTGGACTTTGAATTTGGTAATGTTGAATATGGATTACGTTCAATCTGGTCATATGAATTTGTATGTGTTACGTTGAAAATAGTGGTGAGCGTGAATGTGTGATTACGTTGAAAGTTTCTATCTTTGTTATTCAATATTAACAATGACTTAATGATATTATCTGATTACTTCATTGTTTACCATTCCAAGCATGTCATTCATTAAGCAACACATAAAGCATTAGAGGATATCAACAAAGTAAGAGACTTACTCTGAAGTGAGTCTCTTCGCTAAGAAAATCTTCAAGGCAGCTCCAACATCAAGCCTAGAGAGTGCTTCTAACTCAGGGTACTCTGCTGGCTGCTTTTCTGCAGGAGCACAGACGCTTCCTATGATGAGCAAACCAACAAGAGGCATAGGTAGAACCCTGGACATCCAAAGCAGCTTAGATCTCCAAGGACCGAGATCTTCTGGAATAGAAGCAGTTTGCACCAAGGCTTTTGTAGATCTAATTGTCATGTCTCTGGCAAATGTGAACAAGCTTTCACCTCTTTCAAGCTGGATAAATTATAAGATTAGATTCTCTCCTATGAAATGGAATAGGTGCAATGTACATCAAATCTGTTCTCAGGTGCATTAAATTTGTTCTCAGTTAATATGCATCAACAATCCACAGGCCGTAAGTAGAGTCAACGCTAATATTGTGACAATGTGATACTATTCATGGAGCATCGTTTACCTATGTGAAACCAAATCAAAGAAAGGCAACAACGATAAATAGACAGACCGCTACAATAATTTCCAAAATCCAGACACAAGGACACACACACATATATGTGTGTGTGTGCAGAGAGAGAAAAAAAATCTTATGTAAACTTAAGTGGATAGGAATGATGGGAAAGATCGCTGATTGTGTCTGGGGACTTCGGAATGGAGACTTCTTCATTTTTAGAGGAGAGGAACTCCTCCCTATTTATAGGCGTTCCATCCCCTCCGTCCCCAAATAACCGCCCAGATTTCTTAAGATATCTCATATTCTTCTCTCCGTAAGACTCGTTCCCCAAAGGAAGAAATCACAGAGCCAACAACCGGGTCGGGTTATAATTTGGTTCATGAGGCCAAACCCACTTACATCTCCCACTTTGCCGAAATGGCCAAATACTTTTCAAGGACTTTCCCAATATCCGTGGGATGTGACTCAAGATGTAATTCCATACTCCCACTATCCGTGAGATATATGCATTTTTCACTTTACATGAATAAACCGAGTACAATCATTATCCATGATTGTCTCCTTTCATTATTCATGAAAGTTTCATTGACTTAGATATTTCCAAGTCCTATCAAACCAACATGTTTGATGAATGTACCTACTGGAATACCCTTCGTCAAGGAATCAACAATCATGTCACTAGTGGGGATATAAGTCACACTGACTTCTTCTTTCTCCACTATATCATGAATATAATGATATTGTATCTCAATATGTTTTCTTTTAGAACTGTTTGCACTACTGTTAATCAAGTTGATGGCTGCTTGATTATCACAGTATAGCTCAATTGGTCCATCCACCAAATTGAGATCCAAATCCTTAAGGAACCGTCTTATCCAGACTGCATGAGTAGTGGCTATACTACAGGCTATGTACTCAGCTTCTTGTGTGTATCTTGCCACACATCCCTGTTTCTTACTACCCTAAGAAACAGTTGCACCACCAAAGATGAACAAATGTCCGGAAGTGGACTTTCCGTCATCTTTGTCTCCTCCGAAATCAGCATCGGAGTAACTAAGAACCTCAAGCGAGTCTGCTTGATAAACTAACTTATGGTGCACAGTACCTTTCAGGTACTTCAAAATCTCTTAACAGCCTCCCAATGTGCTGGACCAGGATTACTTTGATACTACTAACCAAACTCACCGGATATGTCAGGTCTGATCTAGTACACAATATTGCATACATCAAGCTTTCAACAACTTGTGCATACGGGACATCAAGCGGTTTCTGCCCTTCTTCAGGACATTGTTCTTTACACAACCGTTTTCCCATAACCAAAGGTGTTGGCGCAGGGTTACAGTTCTGCATCCCAAACCTTCTAAGTATTATATGCAAATATCTTTTTTGGTTTAAACTTAACATTCTAGACTTTCTATCCCTAAGGATCTGTATACCAAGAACATAGGATGCATCTCTCATGTCCTTCATCTCAAATTCACTACTAAGTGCTGACTTGATTCTGTTCAGCACTTCTATGTCATTTCCAACCAGCAAAATATCATCCACATACAAGGATAATATTGTAAAACTGCTGTCACTCTTCAAGACATATACACAGTTATCCAATTATTTATAACAAAACCAAGTTAGATAACAGTATTGTGAAATTTGAGATACCACTGTCTAGATGATTGTTTCAAACCATATAAAGATTTCTTCAATTTATATACTTTGTTTTCTTGTCCTTCAACCTGAAATCCCTCAGGTTGATTCATATATATTACTTCCTTTAACTCTCCGTTGAGGAATACAGTCTTGACATCCATTTGAAAAAGTTCCAAGTCAAGATGTGTAATAATTGCTAAGATAATTCTTATAGAAGCAAACTTAGCCACCGGAGAGTAAGTCACCTGATAATCTATATCTGCCTTCTGAGTAAAGCCTTTAGCAACTAAATGGACTTTAAATGTATCAATAGACCCATCAACCCGATATTTCTTCTTTAACACTCATTTACATCCTATGGTCTTCCTATCTTCTGGTAAGTCACATAACTCCTATATATTGTTTCTCTCTATTGAGTCAAGCTCCATTTTCATGGCTTCCAGCCATTGTTCTGATTCATGTGTGCTCATAGCATCCACATAATTCAAGGGATCAGCTTGCTCATCTATGTCAATATCTACCGAGAAACATGATGGTTCGCATGAATACAGATAATAATCATCCATCCATGCAGGTGTTGTTCTGGGTCTTTTATTACCACTAAGGTTAACAGGTTGGACAGGTTTAGCTGGTTGATTTACCATAGGCATATTCTGATTTAAGAGCTCATCTTTCATTATTAAATGATTTACTTCATCCACTATATCCAGGTCATCGTTGGGAACATCATCTAAGTCTAGCAGAGGTTGTACTGCCTCTTGAACTTGTTCCCTTTTCGCTAGACTTTCTAAAAAAGTAGCATCTCTACTTTCAATGACCCCTTTCTCTTCATGAAAGAACCTATATCCTTTAGACTTTTCAGAATAGCCTATAAATCTACACTTTAAGGTTTAGAGATCCAGCTTATCTCTAACTTAATATGGAATGAGAACATGTGCAATACAACCACATTTTCTTAAATGACTTAATTCAGGTTTGTGTCCATTCCAAATCTTATACGGTATTTACTCGACTGATTTTGTAGGAATCCTATTCAAAATATAATTCGGAGCTAATACTGCTTCTCCCCAAAAATCCTTAGAAAGACCAGAATGTGACAGCATACATCTCACTGTATTTATCAATGTTCTATATTTTCTTTCAGCCACACCATTCTGTTGTGGCGTGTAAGACATAGTGGTATGTCTCTTAATGTCATAATGAATATAATAGTTTTCAAATTCCTTTGAATTGAATTCTCCACCTCTATCAGTTCTTAACACCTTAATATATCTTCCAAGTTTCCTTTCTACTTCTGTCTTGTATCTTTTAAAACATTCAAATGCTTCTGATTTTCTGTTTAAAATATACACAAAAGTATACTTGGAATAATCATCTATGAAAGTTATAAAATATTCTTTATTACCACGTGTCTTTACGCTTAACGGACCATAAATGTCAGAATGGACTAACTCTAAAAGTTCACTTGCCCTCTAACCTTCAGAAAATGACTTTCTAGTCATTGTCCCTGTTAAACAGTGTTCATAGGGTAATATCCTTACACCTATCAGATTTGGTAACAAATCCATTTTAATTATCTGGTCTTTCTATTACCAGGGTGTCCTAGTCTCATATGCCATAGATCAAAATCAGATAAAAGACACGAGGAATAAAGTAAATCATAATTCTTATTGTAAATTTCAGGTTTCACAACAGAAAGACAGAACAAATCATGTTCGGGTACAAACTTGCCCATAGCAAACACTTTCTTGTCTTTCCCAAATCATGTTCGGGTACAAACTTGCCCATAGCAAACACTTTCTTGTCTTTCCCAATAGAGACCCTATTATTGTAAAACCTAACGTACAAACTTGCCCATAGCAAACACTTTCTTGTCTTTCCCAATAGAGACCCTATTATTGTAAAACCTAAATTTAAGGCCTTTCTTCAGAAGGGTTGGGACGAAGATCAGATTACGTTTTATGCCAAGTGCATAAAACACTTCCTTAAGAACCATGATGTTGTCCCCAAGATCCAATCTGTACGAACCAATACCTTCAACATCTAGGTAGGTATTGTTCCTCATGTAAATCCTTTGATCTCCCTTTTTTAGCTCATTGAAGTCGCATATCCCTTTCTTCGTCTTTGCAATATGTCGGGTAGCTCCCGAATCAATCCACCAGCCACCAGCGTCAATAGTAGCAGCATTGCACTCAATGACGCCGATGAACTCCCGCTTACCGAATCCTCCTTGTTCTGAGCGTTTGGGACCGTCCTTGTTCTTCGCCTGTGGACAGTTGGCTTTGAAGTGACCGAACTTCCTACAGATATCGCATGATCTTGGAGGTCCTTTCTTACCACGAGCACGTTGCTAGCTAGGTCCTTTGAATGATGGTTTGACAGGTCCAAACTGATGAGTTCCTTGTGCCTTGCGATAGTGAGCTTCATTTGCTTCTATTTGCTGCACAAGGTTCACATCTGAACCTTTTCTCCTAGCTAGTAAATCTTGTTCCATTGCTAACTTGACTGGCAAGTCAATAACACGTTTAATGGTTCCAAAAAATAAAAAAACTAACTTACAAGGTTAAAAGTTAACTTAATTAATTGATACTAAAACAACTATAAATAAAAGGTTAAAAGTTGTACTGTGACTATAATGATGAAATGTAAAGATTTTTTTTAACAAGATTAACTATATATATAAGATTAATTCCCAAGGTAATAAATAAACTGTTAATATCAATAAATGCTAACTATTATCAAAGTTAAGCAAAGATTAATTAAAATTTTGGAATTTTCTAACTGTAGTATTTAGAAAAACTATAAAAATAGCAAATTGAGGTTCTTGTATGAATATACAAGCAAATTATACAATTAGTATTTAGAAAAACTATAAAAATAGCAAATTGAGGTTCTTGTATGAATATACAAGCAAATTATACAATACTACTAGCCTCACAACAAATTAAACAGTCTTGTATGAATATACAAGCAAATTATACAATACTACTAGCCTCACAACAAATTAAACAGATAAAGAACCATGTAAATAAAAAAATAAAAAAAAAATTCCCAGATAAAGAACCATGTAAATAAAAAAATTAAAAAAAATATTTCCCAAATTATCAGACACAAAATCCCTTTCCTTTTTCAAACAGACCCAAATTTTGAAACAAAAAAAAACATAAATCTTCACAATAAGCCTAAAACAATGGGATAATATAATACACTATTATAGTCTTACGGTAAAAAAAACAGAGGGCAAGTGGATCTGTGGGATAATATAATATACTTACAGTGAGAAAAAAATAACTAGCGACAGAAAAGTGATGGATGCGGGCGAGTTGCGGGCACGGCTGGAGGGCGTCTTGCCGGAGGGCGGCTACTGGCAAATGATAGGCGCGGGCCGACGACGAAGGGAGCAAGACGTAAGGAAGCTAGACGCAGGTGGGCGTGGGCCGACATCGGAGGATGGCAGCTAGATCAGGCTTCAGGTGAGTCTTCAACAACTAATCGGCGTCGAGAGAGAGAGAGGAAGAGTTAAACGGGGCAAAGAGCAAAGCGATGAGAATTTGGGGATCTGTAGTTTCTTGGGGAGATCTGAGGAAGAGGTGGGGAAGAATCAGGAAGAATTAGGGATCGATGAGGCTCTGATACCAATGATGGGAAAGATCGCTGATTGTTTTGGGGACTTCGGAATGGAGACTTCTTCATTTTTAGAGGTGATGAACTCCTCTCTATTTATAGGCGTTCTATCTCCCTCCATCCCCAAATAACCGTCTAGATTTTTCTAGATATCCCACGTTCTTCTCTCCGTAAGACTCGTTCCCCAACGAAAGAAATCTCAAACTAACAACCAGGTCGGGTTATAATTTGGCCCATGAGGCCAAACCCACTTACAAGCTAGTCATCCACCAACTATTTATCCATTGATGTTGTTTTAGGATCCGAGAAAGATATGAAGAGTCCTTTTGAGATTTGTGCATCTCTTGATAGCACAAATCTAAAGACAAAAAAAAATAAAAATAAAAAAATTACAAAAAAAATACATAAAAAAAAACAAATAAAAACGAAAAAAAAAAAAAAAAACAAAAAAAAAAATAAAAAAAAAAAAAAATAAAAAAAAAAGATAAGCGATGAGGTGCGATAAACGTTATTGACGGCGTAGATGGCTCATATCCAAGTTTAAGTCGCACATAAGTCATACTATATATATATATACTATATATATATATATATTATATTATAGAGAGAGAACGCTAGCGGAGCCTGGCGCTAGAGAGAGAGAGAGAATATTATATGCATATATTACATCATATATATACATAAGCTCTCATATATACTATATATATTATTATATATACTATACTATAGAGCAAAATATCTGTCAACTTAAGCTCGGACGTCCACTAAGTTTCTTATCCATGCATGATCACTGAGTTTGAGCCCTACTATTCTGGATGATCCGCTCCGTTAACTTGATCTCACATATTCTAAACCCCAACACACCAAATTTGATGTTGAATCGTTTTGGTGTGACCCTCCGTCTTAAGCCATGTAAAAGTTCTTTTCACTCGAAAAACCGTTAACATTGATTACGAGGTGATGAGGGTCAAACCAAAAACGAGTTCACCCCACATTGGCGCTCTCGCTCGGGCCCGCCAGCGCGTCCGCTGGCTCTGACTCGTGTGTTGGCGGTTGAATATGTAGATCAGTTTGAACGGAACGGATCATCCACAAATGTAGCTCAATCAACGTGATCATCAATGGATCAAAACTTGGTGGACGTCCAGCTTAAGTTGACAGAAGTTTTTGCTCTAATATTACTACTATCAAATATATACTATATATACTATATAATATATATATATATTATATACATATATACTATAGCCTTATATATAGAGAGAGAGAGAGAGGAGAGAAAGAATATTATATGTGATATATCTAGTACTTATATCTATATACTATGACTCATAGTATATTATACATTTTGATAAACCATATATATACATATAATATACATATTATATAGACGAGACGAGCAGATGAGAAGGTGGAACATTCTTACATTTTTTATGTATGTTAGTACTAATATAATATAGTTATATTATATATATACTATATACTACTCGTATCTATAATATATATCTTACTATGATATATAGAGTACCGATGAGGCAGTCCAGCACGAAAGAGGCTCTCAAGCCTTATATATATACAATTACTATTACCTATGGTATATAGAGGAGAGATATTGTTTAGGTATTCTTGCACAAGGAGGGGGTTTCCCTCCTTGACAATGCATGTCGCGACAATCGCGCCCACTTATGTGAAGGACAAGGAGATACTTCACACCTTGTCGGGCCGCGCATTGCTGTCACAGTTCATGTCAAGGAGGGATATCTCCCTCCCTTGTCAAGCGCGATACTCATTAATTCTCATATATATCATATTATACTATATATACTATATATATATATAGTATATATGTGTGTGTCGTGTGTGTGTGGTGTATAGGTATGTATGTACTCATGTATATAATATATACATACACTACAGTATATCATTATTGAGATTAAGTGCGGTTATCATTTGTCATATCGAGGGCATTTTCCTTCACTTATCTCCCTATGTGACCACAATCTCCACCCATCCTTATAAAGGTAGGCCACCAAAATCCCCACTTAACTGCCACATTCCTCATGACAAGTAGGTACAAATCTCCCTTTTTTTCATACTAACCCTCACACACTCTCCCTACTTTAGATGATGGTGGGATTGTCGCCACTATAACGAATGGGAAAGTCCCTTCTATGACAGGATATTTATGGATTTATTATATTATATGATATATATATATATATATAATAATCTATATACTATATATATATATATACTAAATATATATATATTATATTCATGTGTGCATATCTATATACATACATGTGTGTTATAGCTTATTCCTGATCCATGGACATACGACGTATTGACAAACATACAGATGTATCTTCATACGTCTTGCCCCGCTCAACTGGATGGCCCAGATCCCTTAGAATCTGACAGCCGATTCGACAAGTTGACTTTCTCCCATACCGACACGAAAGGCGGTGTTAGTTGGTCCTCTCGTCCTGGACCACTCATCAAGAGTCTACTCGACAACTCATCAAGAGTCTACTCGACTACTCGTCCATAACACTTCTTAGAACCACCTTGAAACGGTGTTACTTCTCGACGAAGCTATCCTCACTGGCTACATGTCTGCATCGTATTTAATGCATAACAGCTGCATTATTTATCTGACCCTAAACTGTCCCGCCACTGATCACTTCTCATTTAATGCTGAAGTGATCTACCCTCCAGTCGCCAGCCAACACCTATAAAACAAAAGCTAACTCAGCTACCAACCTAC
This sequence comes from Asparagus officinalis, assembly GCF_001876935.1. Lineage (NCBI taxonomy): Eukaryota > Viridiplantae > Streptophyta > Magnoliopsida > Asparagales > Asparagaceae > Asparagus > Asparagus officinalis. The sequence continues at coordinate 47,672,652 of NC_033794.1, read as the reverse complement.
ACTTCACCACCGCCTCACTATGCTCGGCTGAAGTGACAATTAACCCCTCATGCTTTGGATATAAATACAAGTATCATTCGAACTTAGAGGAGACTTTTTTAAAAACACAAATCTGACCTTCGAGCATATTACTGCACACAAAAACATATGGTTCTTACTTTTCCCACTCAAGCTCATTAACTAACTTGATCGTTGGAAGTACAACGGGGGAACTGATCCTCGTCCTCTTACGAGTTTTTCTACACGTGCAGATTGATCAACACCCTAATTCAAAAACCAGACATAAAGTCAGGGAAGAAAGCGGCCCTTCATCGACACTGAACCGAACCTATCCTCTTCTGGATACGATTGACTGTTTGATCTTAGTCATCAACAATGTGTATATATATATTTATACATATATATACATTTACATGTATGTATATGTATATCTATGTATGTATGTATATGTATATATATGTTTATTTACATATATATACATATATATATATATGTATATATATACATATATATTATAACTCATCAATGTTTTGAAAAGAGGCTGCCTAGACCGCCTAAGCCTAAGTGGCATTTAGATCCTGGTCGTCATTTCCTCCGCTACCACCTCCACATCTTCCGACCTCCACTAACTACGAACATCTTCTCCTCCTCTGACCTTCAGCAAAACCTCCTTCTCCACCATTTAAAAATAAAAGAAATCCGCCTAGGCCCCGTGTAGGCTACCTAGGCACCTAGGCTTTAGGAAATAATCCGGCACCTAGCGCTTTCCGTAAGTTTGACAATTCATATACGAAAGAACCTAATTGTAATAAAAATGATCTATAAAATAATTAGGCATTGACAAAGATCTTCATGCTCCATGTTATTTTTATACATCTGTAGTAAATTCCAATTTGCCAATTTGTAATCATTAGAGACAGATGGACTTGTTTTTCATCTCCTACACATCATAGTGAAACAAATAAGAGATTGACACGGTGAGGATAGGAATAGTTGAAGAATGGAAACTAGAAAGGCAATATCGCGACCCTCCATGTGCATCCAACATGCTTTTACCTAGTATATAATGGGTCATTGCATTTTTTTATGTACCGTCATTAGCAACTTGGATGATTAAGTATATATAAAAAACAACAAGGTAACAAAAAACTGTACTTACAAAAGAGAACTTCATGCACTGATAAGATGCACCAACCATGAGAGCTCGACAATGGTTCAAACTAAGGTACATTGACTTAAAAAGGATAATAAATATGCTGGTATATTAGATATTTAAATCACCTGAAGCATCTTAAAAGTCTCAAAGTCAAGGTCTGCATGCAACCAATTGTCAGCCTGGTAATTGAGACAGTCTAGTTGGAAATCCAAGGCAAGGATTCGAGCCATCTGCCTCTGTATAAATCCAAGAATATTGAAACCCTTGGAACGTGAAGCTTTCAGCCTCCTAGTAGTTGTAGAATTTTTTCTATTTTCTAGACTTTCCCTGCTTGCTACCATCTCATAGAGGACACAATCATATAGTTGGAGTTCTTTCTGCAGTGTGTCAAAATACCTGCATATTTGCATTAGTAATTATAAATGCTTAGGAAGCTGAAAAAAACAAATCGACACATGATGGAGCTAGTGAGAGAAAATATCTGAACTATAGTCATGATGGGATATCAAGGCAGTTTGCATCAGATTTCTCATGAATATCACTGTAGAATTAGGAAAAGGCAAACGATACTGTTATTTGCATTAATAGATGGTACGGAAAGAATACTCCTAAAGCTTCTTTTTCTAATTTATATTAAGTAGCTTAGGACCCATATGATACAGTTATGTCACAACTCACAAGTCGGTTTCCTCAAGGTATTTGGCTATGGAGTCCAAAAGTAAGGACTCTCCACCTGGTTCCCAAAATATTGCAACCACAGGCAGTTCCTTGGAATATTACAATGGATAGAAGAATGTGGAGGTGGGAGAAAGATCGTACTTACTGTGAGGTCTTCCTTTAGATTTTCTAGATTTGAAGAGACTAAAGCTTAACGTCATTGCGTACAAGAGAGGCTATACACTGTTGATGTGCTTTGCAAGTGATTCCAAAAACCAGCGATGTGTTTCATGTATATGATGCTGAGACTACTTCTCTTATTTTTCTACACTGTTTCTATGTATCTCTTGTTTGGCATCCTTGAAGCATAATTTGAACATTTAGGAGGACAAGCCAGGTGCTTGGCTGATTTGCGAACTGACAGGGGAGATACATAACTACATATTTTATACTGGATGACTAGATGTGAGTTATGAATGGGATATGAGCGTGTTGGCTGTAGTTTGAATGATTTGTAAGGAAATTAACAGGAGAATCTTTAATCAAAACCTACACAGTTAAATTATAGTGACTCTATTAGCTCCTTAGTTGCACTGTAGATAGGTAATGCTCCTATAAATTCGAAAAGGAGGAAGATGGAGGTTGGACCTGCAGAATCCAAGGAAGTAGAAGCAGTGAACTGGAAGATTTCTATACAGAATGATGTGCTTCTGAGTTCTGACTATTACACAACTAAGGCCCAATACTGCATACGTGATCTATGTGATTATCCCAGAGGGGTTCCTGTCTGTAGATATTTTGACATACAAATCTCTTTGGTGCTTTGAGGTTTTGTTTCAACTTGGGTGTAGAAAGCAATGTCCTTTTTATCTCCGGGCACTTTTTTTCTTTTCAGCAGTTTGTAAGCACGAGCTATTACTTGCATTTGCAATTTATGATGGAACGGCACGTAAATATTGGTTTCAAAATGCAATAACATGAAGAAAGGTTCGGTCAGGCCTGGTTAAAAGCTGTTCTTAACAAAACAATAAAACATTTAGTTATTTGCTACCTGATTACCTTTTTTCAATCAACTTGATATGATATATTATGAGGAACTCAATCAATAGGCATAGCATGATGCAGTTATTTAGACATTGATATTATTGTAAACCAAATTCAGGCAAAACATGAACTAAACATGATCCTTTTCAGTAAGAAGTCATACTCTTTGTCTGCAATGTGTATAGTTGACACCAAATCCACCTACAAAACATAAAAAATCCACATCAACTAATGTTTTCTATTTTACAAATAAATCCCCAAAACTTGATACTACAAAATAATTCCTCTAAAATCCATTACCCCAAATTAGTCCCAATGGTCTAATTCTTTTAGTTTAACCTTGCATTCCAAATAAAAATGACAGCAATTGTTTTTTCTATTATAATCCTGTCTTCCATCCCCCACCTCTGACGATCATGAAACATGAAAACAACTACTGATAAACCCATCAAACCTAAACCAATGTTCGCCCCCTCCCCAACCCCACCCCACCTTCCCAAAAAAAAGTTTTTTATTTTTTTAAGTGATATCTATATATATATGTATAAGTAGGGTCAACAAATTAATCTGTTGATGCTATTTTAGTTAGGGAGAAGAGAATCGATGGGGAGAGAAGCAACGTGCGGTCCACCATTTAGTAATATTATATTACATTAACAATTTACAACAGAAGCGATGATTTTGGCTCCGACTTGCTCTTTTTTTTATTTTATTTTTATTTTTTTTCTTTTTTTTGTTCTTTCGATTCCCTGCTTTTCTTCTTCCTATAGATTCAGGGGAGAGGGGGAAGCTATTTTTTTCTAGGGAAAAATGCTTCCAGCCCCTAAAAGCTAAGGAAACGTGCTTCCCACCCCTAAGACTTTGTCAACGGGTGTTTTCCCCCAAAAATAAAGATTTTGTTCTCTGAGCCCCAAAACACAAAACCCAAGACATTAAAATATGTGAAGACCATAATACCCTTCTCTCTCTTTCTTTTTTTATTAAAATATGATGATGATTATTTTATTATTTTTGTTTTCTCTCTCTTTATCATGAAGTATTGAGATGATAGTTGAAATGATTGATTTTATCATGAAGTATTGAGATGATAGTTGAAATGATTGATGATGATTATTTTATTATTTTTATTTTTTAATATTTTGGTTGTTTGTATTGGGAGATTGTTAAATTTACGGGTTAATTGTTAAGGTTACGAATTAATTGTTAATGTTACGGGTCAATTGTTAAGGTTATGAATCATCTCTCTCTCTTTCTTTTTTTTATTAAAATATGATGAGGATTATTTTATTATTTTCGTTTTCTCTCTCTCTTTATCATGAAGTATTGAGATGATAGTTGAAATGATTGATGATGATTATTTTATTATTTTTATTTTTTATTATTTTGGTTGTTTGTATTGGGAGATTGTTAAAGTTACGGGTTAATTGTTAAGGTTACGAATTAATTGTTAATGTTACGGGTCAATTGTTAAGGTTATGAATCCCCCTCTCTCTCTCTCTCTCTCTTTCTCTCTCTCTCTATCATGATGTTTCTTTGATGATATTGAAATGATTAAAGAGGATTATTATTTTTGTTTTTTATTTTTTTGTATTTTTAGAATATTCGTTGTTAAGGATAATGATTGGTTGTAAAAGTTATGCATTGATTGTTAAGGTTACGGGTTGGTTGTTAAGGTTACGAGTTTATTGTTAAGGTTATGGGTTTGTTGTGTAGGTTACGGATTTATTGTTAAGGTTACGGGCTTAATTGTTAAGGTTACGTGTTTAATTGTTAAGGTTACGGGTTTAATTGTTAAGGTTACGGTTTATTAAACGTGTTTAATTGTTAAGGTTACGGGTTTAATTGTTAAGGTTACGGTTTATTAATTGTTAAGGTTACGGGTTTAATTGTTAAGGTTACGAGTTTAATTGTTAAGGTTACGGTTTTAATTGTTAAGGTTACGGGTTTAATTATTACGGTTACGGTTTTAATTGTTAAGGTTACGAGTTTAATTGTTAAGGTTACGGTTTAATTGTTAAGGTTATTGGTTTAATTGTTAAGGTTACCGGTTTAATTGTTAATGTTACGGTTTAATTATTAAGGTTACGGGTTTAATTGTTAAGGTTACGAGGGAGAGAGAGAAGGGATCCATAACCTTAACAATTGACCCGTAATCTTAACAATTAAACCCGTAACCTTAACAATTAAACCCGTAACTGTAACAATTAAACTCATAACCTTAATTAAACTCGTAACCTTAACAATTAAACCCGTAACCTTAACAATTAAACCATAACATTAACAATTAATAAACCGTAACCGTAACAATTAAACAAATTAAACCCGTAACCTTAACAATTAAACCTGTAACCTTAACAATTAAACCCGTAACCTTAACAATTAAACCATAACATTAACAATTAATAAACCGTAACCGTAACAATTAAACACGTAACCTTAACAATTAAACCCGTAACCTTAACAATTAAACCCGTAACCTTAACAATTAAGCCCGTAACATTAATAACAAATCTGTAACCTATACAACAAACCCATAACCTTAACAATAAACCCATAATCTTAACAACCAACCCGTAACATTAACAATCAATGCATAACATTTACAACCAACCATTATCCTTAACAACGAATATTCTAAAAATACAAAAAGAACTTCGCCGGATACGGGATCGAATCCCACTTTCTCGGGTAAGGACATGGAATGCCGGTCCTCTTCACTTCCCGAACAGACATTAGGGCTTCGATTTTTCTTTCGAGCTCCTTTATCTTTTTGGCCTCACCCATATTCTGTTTTGGATAAGCTTCAAGAGGAATCATACGGCCACCCCCAGTGTTGTCATCACTGGTGGGTCCACCCCGAATATTCTAAAAATACAAAAAGAATAAAAAACAAAAATAATAAAATAATAATTCTCTTTAATCATTTTAATATCATCAAAGAAACATCATGATAGAGAGAGAAAGAGAGAGAGAGAGAGAGATGATTCATAACCTTAACAATTGACGCGTAATATTAACAATTAATTCGTAACATTAACAATTAACCCGTAACTTTAACAATCTCCCAATACAAACAACCAAAATAATAAAAAACAAAAATAATAAAATAATCTTCATCAATCATTTCAACTATCATCTCAATACTTCATGATAAAGAGAGAGAGAAAACAAAAATAATAAAATAATCCTCATCATATTTTAATAAAAAAAAGAAAGAGAGAGAGAGGGGATTCATAACCTTAACAATTGATCCGTAACATTAACAATTAATTCGTAACCTTAACAATTAACCCGTAACTTTAACAATCTCTCAATACAAACAACCAAAATAATAAAAAACAAAAATAATAAAATAATCTTCATCAATCATTTCAACTATCATCTCAATACTTCATGATAAAGAGAGAGAAAACAAAAATAATAAAATAATCCTCATCATATTTTAATAAAAAAAAAAGAGAGAGGGAAGGGTATTATGGTCTTCACATATTTTAATATCTTGGGTTTTGTGTTTTGGGGTCTCAGAGAACAGAATTTTTATTTTTGGGGGTAAAACAGCCGTTGATAAAGTCTTGGGGGTGGGAAGCACATTTTCTTATTTTTTGGGGGCTGGAAGCATTTTTTCCTTTTTTCTATTTTGGGATCCTAGAAAGTGAGAGCGGTAAGACTGTAGATATTCGTGGGGTTCTCATATCCAGTAAGGACTTTTGTTCAACTAGATTGGAATTAGGCTTTCATCTATTTCTCCTCTTCTTAATGGCAATAGGCCTAAAAATCTAATCATTTTGGGTTTCGTTCTGAGTTAGAGAAAGAAGTAGATACCCCTTTATCAACAAAGATAATTGTGAAGTTTAAGACGCTTCGTGACTGAAAAGCAGCTCGCAAGTTTTAGCCAATGTCGTTAATATCTATTTAATCTTGATATTAGTTTGTGTGGACGTAAAACTGATGATACATTGTTGGGATATTTGAATTGACTTTTCTTAACTTGTTACCTTTTAATTAATTAATATTAGCATCTCAGTTTCGTCATTCGTCAATTTTGCGTACTACACTAGCTTTTTCTAAGGTACGTAGCTTTTTATAACAATTTTTGACTAACACTGTGACCCACTCCACCCCAACCACCCCCCCCACCCCACCCCCACCCCCCAAAAAATACACACGTATACTGAACAATTCTAGATTTGTCCCTTTTAAATTTTGTTTGGATATTAGTATTTTCGTTTCGTCAATTTTGTGTAATATACTAGCATTTAAATTTTGCGTTTCTTCTTCCTGTAGATTCAGGAAAAAAGCTATTTTTTCTATTTTGGGATCCTAGAAAGTGAGAGGGGTAAGACTGTAGATATTCGTGGAGTTCTCGTATCTGCTGAGGACAATCGTTCAACTAGATTAGAATTAGGCTTTCATCTATTTCTCCTCTTCTTAATGGCAATAGACCTAAACATCTAATCTTTTTGGGTTTACTTCTGAGTTAGAGAAAGAAGTAGATACCCCTTTATCGACAACAAAAATTGTGAGGTTTAAGAAGCTTCGTGACTGAAAGGCAGCTCGAAAGTTTTAGCTAATGTCGTTAATATTTATTTAATCTTTATATTAGTTTGTGTGGATGCAGTGGCTTAGCCAGGGTATTCTTGCCCTAGGCAGCTGCCCAGGGCAAGAATATCCCGCCATTGTCACCCTCCCTCCTCCCTGCTTCCCCTCTCTTCTTCCTCATCTCCTTCCTCTCCTCATCTCCTTCCTCTCTTCAACTTTGTCGAGCATTTCCCTAATCTTCCGCCTCTCCCACGACCTCTCCCTCCTCCCTCTCCCGCGCCTCCCTCCTCTCTCTCACTGAGCTCCTCATACTCGTAGACCACCTTTATTTTTCGCCTAGGGCAAAAAATAATTCTGGCTATGTCACTGTGTGGATGTAAAACTGATGATACATTGTTGGGATATTTGACTTGACTTTTCTTAACTTGTTACCTTTTACTTAATTAATATTAGCATTTTCGTTTCGTCAATTTTGCGTAATACACTAGCTTTTAAATAAGTTTTTCTTAGGTACGTAGCTTTTGATAACAATTTTTTTACTAACACTGCACCCCACCCCCACCCCCAACGAACACACACAGATAACTGAACAAGTCTGGATTCGTCCCTGCTCAGGGGTGAGTGCAAATTATATGTCTAACGTGCAAATTTTATTGGGTTAAGAAGGACTCATTGGCTTCACGGCCGTCACAAATGGGGGTTCAAGACAATGATATAACGGGGAAACAGAAAAGGTAACTTCCCTAAGTAACTGTGTTCTTGGATTCAACAAAATAGTTAAAAGTCATCAAGGACTAATATGGGTTCTTAGCGTGCGACATCTTTCAAATTAACCCCCCAAAAAGCAAAATAAAATTACTTGGTAAATCGTTCAAACCTGAAGAAAAGGCTGCAACAAAACCCAAGGGAACCTCTTCTTGTAGCTGACGACAGCAGTCTGCAGCTCTCCAGTCCCCTCCCCTCCTCTTCCAACCCCTTCCCCTTTCTTAAACCTCATGAAATCAGATATCGAGTTGCTCTCAGAGAACTGATCGATTCCGTCGTCTCTCTCCTCGATCGACGCCGAGATTGCCCTCGGTCGCCTGAGCGCGCGAAAGGGGAGAGAGCGCGGGGGTCTCTGGGCCCCGTGAAAAGCTGAGGAGGGTGAAGGAGAGGGGTTAGGGATTGGGTTTGATGAGGAGGAGATGAGGGAGAGAGATCCAAAGGCCATTGTTGATTTTAGAGTGAGAAACCGAGAGAGTGAAGATTTTTGGTTCTGTGGCCGCGAGTTTTGATGAGGGAGAAACTACAACTGTTTTCGGATTAAATCGGGTAGGGGCTGTCTTTGGATATGAATCCAACACCAATTGGCACGTCGCCCAGGTTCTAAAGTACCAAATTGGCATTTTAAAAAAAGACATGTTTTATCACATTGGTGTTTATTTAGGGGCTGTTTGGTTCGTTTCCTAGATATAGGGAAATATAATTCCATATAAAGAAACGCAAATTTTTAGTTTTCCAAACTTTTCTAAGAAATAGATTGTTTTGGTTTGGTTCGCACAAAAAAATGGTGGGAAACCAATGTTTTTACTTTTCTTGTGTTTGGTTTGCATGAGAAAAAAAGGGAAAACTTTTGTTGATTTGACATTTCTCACTTTTCTTGTGTTTGGTTGGTTTTGAAGTGTATTTAATTCTATTTTAAATTGTATAATATAATTGAATATGCAAAAAACATGATGATGGTATTATGATAAGTCACCAAACTTATGATCACCTCACTAACCTCTTGGTCTTCACTTGCTCATAACGATTTTCTACTTCTCCATTCCTCATTAATCTTTAATTACACTATTACCTCAATTTAATGACATTTAATTGAACCTCTCATCCTTCTAACTTCCACGCCATTATAACTCCTTTCTCCCACTATTACACTACTATATAAAAGTTCACAATCTCAAGCTAACAAAACGCCCCTCGTCACGGAAGATTTCATTCCGTTGAATGGAAGTGAGCCAAAGCAAGCAAAGAGGCTCCTATGACCTCCCACAGAAAACCATAGCAGAGTTCCTCTTCTCCGTGGTCATACCTGGCTTCTCCTCTTCTCACACCACAAGTCATCACATCCTTTCATCATTAACGAGGACAACTACGAAAGGTTCCACCAGTTCTACTACCCACGGGAATGACTGGGCTCTGGAGTCAGTACCTTCCACTGCCTCTGAAGAATGATGTGATGCGCCGTTGATGCCTTTTGGGAAAGATTCGGATCGTGCGAAGCTCGGGCGATCCAAGAAAAGAGGATGATTTTCAGCCAAATTTTGGCGTGCAACTTCAACGGAGCATAGCTTTTGATTCCCTCCATAGAGTCACTATTATTATATTTTTTTAGAAAGACCGGGAAGTACTCTACAAGTCGCATAGCTTAACAGTTCCCATCAAATTTTGGGGTGAAAAAAAATCGGCTTCAAGCTCAAACTGTACGTCAAAGAGTTTTGATCCAATTTAGTTTTTTTATTTTTAGGAAGTCTAATTACTTTAAAAAAATCATTTTAGTACTTTTGGTTTGTGTTATACCCTATACAAGGGAAACAAATTATGAACATAAAGAAATCTAAATATTACAAAACAATCCTCAAGAAATCAAAAATTATAAATAATCCCCTAAAGGACAAGAAAATTACAAAAAACCCTAAAACATAAGAAATTAAACAAATCCTACAATGATTGAAATTGCATAAAAACCCTAAAACATAAGATATACCTTTGTAGTATTTTTGACTATCAACAACACCAATCTGACTTTCTATTGCAATCATAATTTAACTTTGTTCGTGCTGCAAGTTAATGCCTTCTCCCTCTCTTATAATTATGATTTTGTATGATCTAAATATGGTTAATATATGCCTAGATTATTAAGCTTGAAGTTTTTAGATTGTTTTGAGTACCGTCACACTTTTACCAATCCGTGTTCAAAATCTAATTTGTTCACAACAGGTATTTTGAATAGTATTTACATGAGAGATAAAAATTCAACAAAATTTTGTTTGGTTGTACATGAATTTTTTTGAGGACATGTGACTTAAATACCATAAAGTTTCTTGGTTCTGATACTTAAATACCATACATTGTATTTTGTATCAAAAAAATACTTTAGGTTTTTCACTGTTAGAAAAGTGCCGATTGTGTTAGTTTTTGGACATGAGGGAAAGAATATCACTCACTGTAATTTTCCCCCCTTAAGTCTTCATCCATCTCTCTCAAATGAGTTTCTAATTTCAAAATTACTCTTTCTCTCTCTCTAATATTACTCTCGTTATCAAGTAATTTATTCTCTCTCCCCGTCAATTAATTTCTTCTTCTTCTCTCTTAATTTCTCTTTCAAACTTATCAATTTCTCTTTGCCAATATTGTCCACCCCTTCCTTGAACACATCTTTTTCATATAACAATTTATTAATCACCATTTGAGCTTGGAGATGGAAGATCTCATGTTTCCACACAAAACTCTACACTTTGATATTTGCTCGATAGTTTGGACAGCAAAAAAAAAAGTCTCATGTAGTTCTCTATTATCCATGCTATTTTCATGTTTGAAATCGCCTTGCAATAGTAAACTCTCGTCTCTTTCTCTTCCACCATATCATAGCTTGAAGTAGCACTTGAAACCCTAGAACTCGATTTCATAATTCTTGCAATGAATTTAGGATGAATGACTGTGAATTTGTGGTTTAGGTTTGAGATTTAATGAGAGAATTTTTAAATAGAGGAGAAATTGGTGGGATTAGTTAATCTATCTAATCTATCTAATCATACTCCCTTTAAAAGTACGAGTTTGAGAAAAAAATTTCTATGGTCAATATTAACCTTAACTTTTTTTGAATATTACATTATTATCTTAATCTATTCTAATTATCATATCTTCTTTGAAGTGGTAATTAAATAATTTATCCTATTCATAATAAGACTTAACATATTATTGGATAAAGGAGATACGTTTGAAATCACCTTGAAATAGTAAACACTCTCTCTCTTTCTCTTCCACCATATCATAGCTTGAAGCAGCACTTGAAACCCTAGAACTCGATTTCATTATTCTTGCAATGAATTTAGGATGAAAGACTATGAATGTGGGGGTTAGGTTTGAGATTTAATGAGAGAATTTTTAAATAAAGAGTGATTGGTGGGATTAGTTTATATATATATATATATATATATATATATCATACTAGGAGGTGGCTTCTTCTATGTTTCAATATGAGGGGGTTTAGCACATACGTCCTTCCATTCTTTTGGAATTATATATATATATATCATATCATACTCCCTTTAAAAAGTACGAGTTTGGGAAAATCTTTCCATGGTTAGTATTACCCTTAACTTTTGTAAAATATTATATTGTTATCTTATTTTATTCTAATTTTTTTATATTCTTTGAATTTATAATTAAATGATTTATCCTATCCATAATAAGACTTAACATGTTATTGGATAAAGGTGATATATTTGATATAATTTAAATCTTTAACTTATTTTAGTTTGCAGAAAAATCTAAAAAATATGTTAGCCAACACCTAAAAGTTTTTGGACCCTGTAAAAAATACCCTCTAAGTTTTAAAATTGCAAAAATACCCCCTATAAATTCAAAATTTTATTTAAAAATTATAAATTTTACTTATTTTAATTTAGTGAGAATTTTGAAAAATATATGCTAACTAAAAATGAAAGTTTTTGACATTGGAGAAGTATCTTGTAAGTTTTAAAAAATATATAAAAACACTCCTAAAATTCAAAATTTGTAAAAAATAACTTGAAAATTTTAAACCTATAAACACACAAAAACCTACAAATAACACAAACAACCCCCAAATATTTATGGAATTTGTAATAAACACTCTAAACATTTTACAAATTGAAAGATAAAACCCTCAAGATCGTAAAATTTATAAAAATCTCGATAATTTCTAACCTAACAGTACATTGGAAATATATGAGTTACAAATATCCCCTATATAATTTATAATTTATAGAAAACACCCTTAAAGTTTAAAAACTATAAACAAATACTTAAAATTCGAATTTCACAAACACACTCTGAGAATTTCAAACTCATTAGTAAATTAAAAATATAGGTATAAACAATTTACAATATATAGAAAAGACCTATAAGTTTAAAAAAATACAAAAAAACCCTAATATTCATAATTTACAAAAAACACCATTAGAATTTATAACCTATAGACACTAAAATAAATATACAAAATTACTAGCAACCCCTTAAAAATAAAAAAAAATTTAAAAAATATCATACTCCCTTTAAAAGTATAGGTTTAGGAAAAACTTTTCATAGTCAATATTACCCATAACTTTTTTAAAAAGAACATAACTACTTTAAAATCTATCAGATTTGAAATTTACAAAAAAAAAAAACTTAAAGTTTAGTACATTGCAAATTAACCCTCTAAAGTTTAAAAATTTTCAATGATTTATTACAGTTCCTTGATTTTAATATAATTTTTAATAGTTTAGTATATTTGTAAATTATAAAAGTTTAGGGTGTTTTTTTACAATTTTAAAAACTTTTGAGGGTATTTCTTTTATAGTTTTTTAAATTTTTATTGTGTTTTTAGTGTAATGAATAGATACATCAATTAATGATGATATTGAAGAGTAAGTCGTTCTTAAGATGTATTAGGCTATAGTTAAGTATGCACATCACTATTACTAGATAGTATAGTTTATACATGCAAAAAATTTCAAACAATCTATACAGTGGTTAAAAGGTTTTTGACTTTAATGTACTATTTTTTATAAATTATTTTTAATGTGAACCCACCATATAATTTTAGTTGTGGTCATTATAATTTTAATACGTTTAATCAATTGATATATAGACCATAAATTACTTTACTTTCTCGCATGAACTAATATTTGGCACTTAATAGTTTAAATTATTACTTTTAAATTACATTTATTTATTTATCCACAAGATAATACAATTTCAATTCCTATTTTTTGCTTGAGATTTATTTTATAATTTCGTATATCAAATTAGGAACTAAAAAATAATTATTTATGCTTAAATTAGAATGATTATAGTTGGTCACCCACTGTGAAATTTTTATGGAGATATATACTTTACTTTCTATAGCTTTTTGCACTGTTTATGTATATTTTATCAATTAGTTATTAATCTGACATATTATATTATTTTTTCTTTGTAGAAATTTTTTCTTTGACTTTTGGATTATGTAATCACTATGTCACTATTCTAGCATAGACAGAACCTCATTCTAAATGGCTTCAAGCCAATGTTTGAGTTGAACTGAAGTATATACTATTGTTACTATGTGTATATATATATATTTTTAAGAAAATCATGTCTATATTTTTCAAATAAAAAAGAATATTCTAACCTCTGATATTATAAAAATAAAATTGAGTCAATCGAGTGACTAGCAAAAGAGGACTTACATCAGATAAATGTGAATAATAAGATAAATAGGAAAAGTAATGGCATTGCTATAATTGTATTTTCAATAGCAAACTATAATGTAAAGTTAACCTATTCTGTGGAGCCCAACTACTGGCTATAAGCATTGAGGTTTCCATATATACTTTATAATTTATTAAAAAGGGTATATAATCTTATATAATAAAATCGATTTAATACTAAATAGTAATATCATTGTAATGAGAAATTACAAAGATGTTAGAGACTAACATGTATGTATTTAAGATTTCAGGACGAATATCTTAATAACCTATTTATATAAGCACACCCACTTTGTCACCTATTCTGTTTACTTTTCTCCTCACTTATTATCCACCAATTTTGATGTCACGCTCGAAGAGAAATAGAATTTATGTCAGCGAGGTCTTCTCTCCCTCTATCTCTCGATCTCATATTTTTTTAATTAGTTTCTTTAATTCTCTTTTAATAATTTATTGGATCCATTTCATGCTTCATTCTGTGGAGTCTCTTGTTAGATTCAATTTAAATATTATTTTATTTCAATTGTTATTTTTTTCCTATTTATGGGTCAATTAATCACCAGACCGTTTAGGTCTTCCGCCCATTTCATATTTTGAATTAACAGTTTATTTTAGGAGAATTTTTAAAAAGATCACTTTTTAAAAATATTAGCAAAATCGACTGTTTTACATAATAATTAACAAAATTGACCTATTTTTTGCCACACCATCAAGACCGGCAATAAAGAGGTTAATTTTGTATAAAAATCATTTTTAAAATACACGAGACTAATAGTCCCGTGTAATTAGAGAACATTAATCACAAAAGTAATTAAAGACGGAAAATACACGGGACTACCACTCTTACGTATTTTGCAGTCAGAACCAGAAAATACATGAGACTACTATATATGTCCTATATACAATATAATTGCTCCAGGTAAGTAAGTTATAATATCATTCTCCATTTATATTGTTTGGGGTAAGATTTGATAGGGACATTGCATCAAAGATATTTTTATATTTAAAGTACATAGCAAAATATATCATAATCTCCCTGCTCTAATTTTGTAAGAAAATAATTATTCATACTTTCAATTTTACTTTTATGGTACGGAGAATGAGCTATAAAATTGAATGAGAATATTAGATAACATAAATATGAGTAAAACCACAACTAAAAGTTAATATGAATATGAGTCAAACGACAACTAAAGATTTAATGGACATATTGCAAATAAATTCATATGAAAAATTCCTTTGCGAATTGAATGATCACACATCTTTTAAAGACTTCAAGATTCTAATAAACAAAGATATTGTACTAGATCAATGGGTTTATAACTCCCAAATAGTAGATCACGTGGCGACAGTCTAGATTGAAGGAAATAATGATAATATTTCATTTGAAAGAGAGATTATTGTGTGGATAATTAATTCCGCAAAAAAACTTTATTTTCTCTTTTATTTTTATTCTATTTTTATTAATTTAAATAACCATGATATTCGACCACGTGATCTACTAATAAACAAAGATATTTTTATTCTATTTTAAATGCACATGATATTCGATCACATTATAGATGCAATCAGTGTACTATCATCTAATCAATCACTAAATATAATTTCATTGTTCAAATATTGAATTTTTAGCTTATGTCCATATGTTTGATCCATTGCTTACATTCAATAATTTAATTAAAAAATTTCTCTAAATAAAATTATAAATTTATTAAAAAAAAATTACCACGTGCATTGCACGTGCAATCTAACTAGTCATATAAAAGTGCGAATGTATCATGAACAAATAATAATAACCCGAATGAATTATAAATTTCTGTTTGTATTAATGAAATCATACGAAACCTGAAATCATCTGAACCTACTGTAACATGAACTGCGTACCTGATTTGACATGAAATATACCTGTTTGAGATGAAAATAATCACACAAAACATGTTTTCCAAGAAAAATAAACAAGACCTGTAATAACCTGATTATTCATAAATTTATGAAATACGTACCTGAATTAGCCAAAAAAAATTCTGAAACCTATAAAAACATATAAACGGCCTGAATAGCCATATTTTAGTATATAACATAGCAAATAGCATCGAACCTGATAATTTATGCATGTTGAACTTTATGTGCAAAAAATCATTTGAAAATATTTCTTAACATCATGTCAAATAAATCAGCCACATGTATATGCGAATTATGGCTATGGGCTCAGAACTTGTTCAATATCATCATTGTTAGCCATCCAGTGCAATATCAATAGATATTGCAGGTTGCTAATCTCAGAAAAATTGACAATCATCATAGCCTAAATTGAACACCCACAAACAATATCATAATCAACAAACAGTGCAAAAAATATGAACACACATAGAACTCCACAAAACATGAGCTCAAATAGAAGTTGAACAACAGAGCATCCACAAAACATGAGCTCAAATAGAACTTGAGCAAAAGAGAAGATGTCATATGTGCACAAAACATATCACAAACCAGAGCTCACAAAACTGGTGTGCACAAACATGAGCTCAAAGAGAAGTTGAACAACAGAACATGTAATCAGGAAACACCCACCAACCTGGAAGTTGTCACAAACCTGGACACAACAACAAACCCAAAAACCAACCTGGAAAGAAATCACAAACTCAACAACAAACAAGAACATCTTTTAGCAACCTAGAAGGAAATCACAAACCCAAATATATAATCAACACAAATAGATAATTGTGTTCAGCAACTACAAACCAGAACCACTATTTAGCAACCTGGAATGAAATCACAAACCCAACAACCAAAAACAGAAGGAACAAAATCAGAAGGAACAACCAACAACAAGAACAACCAACAACCAGCAACAACAAACCCAAAAAACCACCAACCAACAACCAGACCAACCAACAACCAGCAACAACCAACAACAACAACCACCAACCAGACCAACCAACAACCAGCAACAACCAACAACAGCACCACTCCGTATTCTAATATAATTCACACAACTATCACTAAAACCATTATAAATACGCTCTATATGTTCAATTCTAGACCTCTATTGTCTTTTTTTTCCTCACTTGGACCACTACGTATTGATTTACGTCTAGCTTGCATTCTCCTTATGAATGTAATTATTATAACAAGAACGGATAGTGCAGCACCTTGAACCACATTAACAACACTTTGTTCATTGGTACAATCCCCATCACCATCCATCTACGATGCAAAAAATCAAATTGAAATAATTAATATACCTACAAGCATTCATATGCAATGTCAATAATCAAAACTTAAACTGAAGGAACAACCAGCAACAACCCTGGACACAACAACAACCAACGACACAACAACACAACTCTGGACACAACAAAATCATACAAAATTTTTAACAAATCAATTCCGAGTTGAGAATCATACCTTAGGTCTGAAATCAGTTTCCAGGAAGATCAAAGTCGGCAAAAAACCCCAAATTTTTCCTAATAAAGGCGCTGATAAAATCCAGCAAGCCACGAAATCCAGCAACAAACCCCAAATTTTAGCAAAATCTAGCAAAAACACCAACAAATAGGAACTCCTGCAAGCCACGAAATCCCGAGATCTGACAAAATCAACAGTATAGAACTCCCGTAAGCCACGAAGAGAACCCCCGCAAGTCA
>NC_033794.1:47645718-47655119 GCF_001876935.1 Asparagus officinalis | reverse complement strand
GGGAAAGAGGAGGTGACCCTAGCCCTCAACCGTGTTTCCCCCCATTTACCCGAGATCTGATAATAGTACAGATCGGGGGCGATTTCCTCTCGTTTTCGAAGGAAATGGGGCGAAGAAAAAAGTCTGATGTGGAGGGGATTTCTGCGGCTGGAGGGACGAGGGGGAGAAGCGAACCAAAGCTAGAAAACAAAAACCCTAGAATGGGGTTTGTCGATGTGGAGCGGGTGTCAGGAGGAGAAAAACGTTTCCACGGTTCAAAACAGCGAACCAAACGGGCCCTTAAATTATTTCCAATCACGTTTTGGTATTTATGGGTTTAAGTTGGCACTTTGGTCTAAATTTTGATCAGAGTTAAATTTTTTGACGAAACCCCTAACGTGACCATCACGTGGCCCTTACTGACTGTTATAAAATGCTAATGTGGCAATGATTAGTGACGTGGATTTCATTAACTAGTTTTCAAAGGGAATAAAAAGTGGGGATGAAACGAAGAACTAGTGCACAACAAATATGGGGAAAACTCAGGTTGGGGTTTCTTTGGCTGAGGGGAGATAGGTGAAATTGCTTCCGGAGATCTCAAGGATGTCCTCTTCAAGCTCAAGTGTGCCGTCAATGAGGAGTGTCGGTGGCGGGAATAGTAGAATGGCTGTAGGATTCAACAAGTTGCACTTCATTCAAAAGTGGAATGAAGAAGTAAAATTTGAGGGCGTAAAGAAGTATAAGTGTGGGTTAGATTGCATCTATTTAACCTCATTCGCTTCAGAAAATCCAGACAGAAGGTTCTACAGATGCCAAAAGGTGAGTTTGAGTTCAGTTTGATTTGGTTTTGTTTGGGTAATTTTTTAATTTTCTAAAATTTTGTTTCAACTAAACGTTCAGAATGTTGGTTGTGGATTGTGGGAGTTGTATGACCTGCCAATGTGCATAGTTGCTGCTAATTTAGTACCTCTTCTACAAGATGAAATTATAAAGTTGAATTGTCAAATGAATGAAATTGATGGATTATTTGAAGATAGAAGCAATAATCTGCATTCATATGTTCTTCAAAATCATCAGTTAATGCATGAAATCAATAGCTGTGAAGAGGAGAACAACATGTTGAAGAAGAAGTTTTTGATAATGTGATACGAGTTGTCGTGCGAGCACCTTTGATCGCGGAACTATCAAAGGTGGGTTGAGAAGAAGATGACAGAAACACAAGCACAATTCAGTATATGGCGAAGGAAAATACCTTCTCTAGATTATGAGTATGAAAAGATTACAATCCCTCTCTCACAATCTCACTAGAATCGAGAACAAACTCTCAATTCTCACTAAACCCTAATACAATGATTAGAATCTCTCTCTGAATCTATTTGATTCTCCCTCTGATTTAAGATCTCATAGATCATCATAACCTAAACCCTAATCCTTTTGATCAGGATCTCTCTTAGACCTAAAACTCTTTAGGACTATATCTGGTCTCTCACCTCCTGTTTAGAACCCTAAAAGTCCCTATTTATAGGGTTTACAACGTGGTGGCAATCTGGTAAATAACCAAAACCAAACCTAACTAGAATTCCTTCAAAACAGAAACCAAGTCTGCCCAGGAAACCTCGATGAGTCGACTCATGACTAAGATGAGTCGACTCATGATCACCAGTCGACTCATGGTCGACTCAAAATGTGCACAAACTGTGCTGGCCTGCATGAGTCGACTCATGATTTTTATGAGTCGACTCAGCAGAAGCATTTTGCTATCTGGAGGCGTTTTCTTGAGTCGACTCATCAACCCGTCAGTCGACTCATCAACCGTCAATCGACTCATCAACCCGTCAGTCGACTCATCAGGCTGAGAACTGAAATCTTTGATTCTTCGTTCTTTCGACTCGCTTCACGCTCCATTCTGTGCTCCGCTGTGTCGCTTCACACCACTATTCTTAATATATCATGAGAATCACCTATCCTCAAGCTCCCATGAGGATCGCTTTTCCGAAGAGAAGATACACATGTATCATAATGTGCCAAAATGAAACTGCAGCTAGTTTGGAAGAGATTGGTAGATTGAGAGATGCTTTTATTTTACAGAAAATGTCTCTTAAATTGTAAAAGCGTGCTACTTTGATGTTAGTTATGTTGTTCTTGTTGTATTTGAGTGGTTAATGTAATGGTGTTTAATATAATGTTTAATATAGTGATGTTATATTTATGTTGTTCTTGTTTAAATAAAATGCTTATTGAGCAAATGAATGCTTATTGAGTAAATGAAGTTGATGTGCTTATTGACAACATTATATGCAAATTTGGCAGCATTTTGTCTATAATTTTGTTGCAAAAATACTCTGTCACACAGACATGCACAAACATGATCCATATAAATCATCCATAACAAACAAGTATATATTAAAAAACATCCATAATTTGTCCAAACATAGTACAAAGTATATATAATAAAAAAAACAAGCCAAGAACAATGGCATTAACATTGTCATTTCAAAATACATGTGTTATTATAGAAATTGCAAGATTTAGCCCCTCCCACTTAGTGTATTCATTGTTGTTGAGTAGAAGGTTGTGATTGTTGATTTTGATCTACAATTTCAAATGCACTTTGACTTTCATTCATCACAGTAGGTGATTGACTAACAATTGGATCCATGAAGACCATCTCACCATGTTCTCATTGTCAAACACTAAAGCCTTGAGGTACTCTTTGTTGACTGCTTCCGCCCCCCCCCCCCCTTCCACCATCTCTACATCTTCCTTGCCCTCTTCCTCTTTCTCTTCCTATAATAGGTTTTGTTGTCTGAGATTGAGCTTTACCTTTACAAACAAAAAATAAAGTTAACTTAAGCATATATCTTACAATAGACTAATAACTGAGTTTTCACCTTTACCTTGCTGTGCATTTTCACCCCTTGTAGACCTGTTACTGATAAACAACTGGATTAGTTGTTATCAAATTATCTATTGATAACCAACTCTAGTTTTGCTTCATCTTGGTCTTCCTCTTTTTCTTTGTTGACTTGAATCAGTAGTTGTAGGCAAATAAAATTGTTTTTATCCCTAACAAAAGAAGCTCAAAGGTTCACCTACGAGGCTAAAATTCACCTGAAGTTCGCATGTAAAGATTTAAGTTTGCTCACAAAGAACGAAGTTTGCCTAAAAGTTGAACTTCGCCTGAAAGCTAAACAACGCCTAAAGTTCGCCCGTGAAGAACGAAGTTTGCCTGAACACTGAACTTCGCCTAAACATTCAAGTCCACATGAACAAAGTCAAGTTTGCCTGAATACTTGACTCTGCATGAACAAAGTCAAGTTCGTCTGAATACTTGACTCCGCTGATGAAGTCAAGTTTGCCTGAATACTTGACTCCGTGGGCAAAGCCAAGTTCGCCTAATAACATAGCTTCGCCTGAATCAACCATGCATATTCAAGTTCGCCTAAATACTTGACTCCGCGGGCAAAGCCAAGTTCACCTTATAACACGGTTTCTTCTAAATCAACCATGCAGATTCAAGTTCATCTGAACTGATCAAGTTTCGCCAAGATAGCTCGTGCAAAGTTAAGTTCACCTGAACACTTAACTTCGCCTACAAGAGTTAAGTTCGTCTAAACACTTAACATCACCTACGAGGTTCGCCTGCATGCTCCAACTCGTCTGCAAGCAAGTCAAGCTCACCTGAACATGCAAGTACGCCTGCAGCGTCAAGTTTACTTGCACTGCTTGACCAAGTCAGCCACTAAGGCTTAAAATGTGAAAGTGGTTGTGCCCACTTCCCACGTTCATAGGAGACGGTTACACACCATTCTCCTTTATTAATAGCCACTAATGGCTACCAAAAGAGGGAGCGGGTGATAAGAAGGACAATGAAATCATTAAGAGCATCTTGCACTCGGCCTTCAAACTCTAGCTCGGGTACTCAAACTCCAAAAAACAAAACTTCTACCATACGAGGAAGTTTGTTGACAACCTTGTTCGAATCGTCAACGGGAAGCAAACTCAACTCAAGCATGGAGTGAGACATCCTTTCGTCCCAAAGATCCCATGTTAAACAAAAGAGAGATCAAATCAATTCTCTCTTCTTCTGTGTAAAAGAGACTTCTAGTTTGTAATACATAATTCAATCAATACAAATTCAAAATCTTCTTTTTCGACCAACAGAAGATGGCAACCACAGTGGGGAGACTATTCTGTCAGATGAATTGGTGGTGGCACAGCTCGACAAGATTGTTGCAGGGACTACCATTGAGTCCTTCATCATTGAGTTCGATCAAGCCAGGTATGAATAGTATTTATCTTCTGCTTCCTCTGGTAGCAAAACATCACATAAGTATCGCAAAATATTGTGTGTGACTCAGCCCAAGCAAGCTAAGGCTATCATGCCTAAGAGCTCCACCCGAGAAATCACTAGGGGTTCTATCCCTCCCAAGACTATTGATGCAGGACAAAAGGCCAAAGATGCTAACCCAGGAGTCACTCATTGGGTTGTTAAGCAATCCATGCAAACTCCTGTCTCCAAGGGGACCAAGTTCGTGTTGGCGTAGATCATGCCTTCACCATTAATGTGAACACTCCTCTCTCAAAGAGGGCCAAATAGAGGCGACGACAAGCCCGCGCTCGCCATCAAGCACATGCTTTGATGTCTTTTGATGGCCTGAATTATTATTCAGGTCTGAGAAGCAATGCTAGTTCCAAAAATAAAGGCAAGGTTCCCAATTCTGGAAAACTGCGCAGTTTAGACGGACCATACATTACTAGCAAAATTTGCCATTTAGGCGGACCTCGTATTGCTAGTGAAGGTCACCAATCAGGCAGACTTCCCTAGTCAAGCGAACTTTGTCAATCAGGCGGATCTAAGTCAACTGGCGAACCTTACTAGGATCGCCTGACAGCTCAATCCCATCTGCAAACTGAGCTTTGCCAGAAAGGTAAACCGGTTAAAGTTTATCCGATAGGTGCACTTCACCAGCGTGAGCAAACTGGACGCATGCAAGTCAGCCAAACAGGTAAACCTCGCCTGGAAGAATAGGATGCTGAACCTTGCCAAGTTTGCCAGACTGTATCTCGTCGCAAACAGACTCAAGTTCATCAAACAGGCAAACCCCGCCAGACTGGGCAACTTCGTCTGTCAAGGCAAGTCCGCCAGAATTCAACACTTGACGATTTTCCCAAGTGCACTCTTGGGCTTTCTTCTTACAATCACTCTACTGACTCTTCTGACTCTAGGGGTTGCAATCATCAACCCACAGTGGATCTCATAGAACACTTGACGCACAAACGTAGTATTCACAAGATAACACCTTGATGCCAGGGAGAGGCTTATCACGGCAGTACTCGCTGGGTGTCAATGTGGTGAATTGTCAAAATCGTCTGTATTTGAGAGACTCTCTGAACGATCAATAGAGACAAGACTTCCTTGCCGAAGATGCAATCGCGTGAGGAAACAAGCTCTCGATGACTTAGATCTCCAGACTGCAACTATCAACATGACAAGGAAGTCCATGACAAAGAATTCAGTCTCTTCTGACACTAAATTTTCACCAGGACTGAAAGGCCTCATCATTGAGCCTGAAGGTGTCTACCAGCAAACCCGGACTCAGACAAGGACCGCCATACCGCTTGACTACAGGCGATTAGCATCCATTTCTGACGACAATGATGATGATTGCTCGACAGTAACAATATCTCAGGCTTCAAGCTCAATTCAGGGTAGGCGCACAAAGGTGCACATGGCTGAAGTTCCTGATGGTATAGCCAAAAAGCTAGAAGAGCACCAAGTTGCAATTGCTATGCAGTAAGGAGCAATCAACGACATAAAGGAGATGCTATAGAAACTCCTAAACAAGAAGAAGAGGAGGATGTCACGGGCTCCCCCGAGGTCCTCAACAAAAATAAAGAGGGAACCTACTCCTCCTCATATAACATTAGGAATCTTGACCCCAAGATTAGTTTGTTTTGATGATATTATATGTTGTGTGCATTATGTGCTAATATTTGTTTTACAATATCAGAGCTAAATCAACAATTATATTCAAAGAGATACTCAAGACATAGATGAGTTCAAGGCAAAATAAAGCAAAGAAGAAGATATACTTTATTGTCAAAATGTAATTTTATATTTTCTTTGCTTAGAAATATGTACAAGCTTTGATCACTTGTACACATGCACACACATAGTGTTAGAACATACTAACACATGCTTAGTGTGTTGGTTAACAATAGAAATCCCCTATGTTAACCATTAGAATTAATAGTTATTGAGTGAGACTTAAAATATATCATATAGCTCATATCTACCCCTTAATAGTCGATTAATAGCATGAGTAGTTGACTAAAACAGACACAGACATAATATTAGTTTATGTGTCATTACAGACTAGTCGACTACTAGGCATTATAGTCGACTAATAAGAGTTGAATCAGAATTCTAGACTTTTTGTTTTTACAGAGTAGTCGACTAATGAATATAGTAGTCGACTATACTAAGGAATTATATGACTACACAAGAGTATGTTTGAACTCAGAGTAGTCGACTAATAAGACTTGTAGTCGACTACTCAGACAGTTTTTTCTGACTATTTGACATTTGAATAAGTGATTGTTTATAGCCATTTTTGGAAGTTTCTTAGGTTTAAAAGCTTGTCATTTCAGAGGCTATAAATAGGTTAACATATCAAAAAATAACTACCAAGACTTGCACTTGTAAAATTCATATATTGTTCAAATTAACTCTCAAAACTTTAGTTTTTCAATCTGTTTTTCCAGAAAAGAGAGTTTTTGATATTGACTTTGTTCCATTCATTCTTAGAGCTTGTTTAGACAATATTCAGAGAACTAAAAAGATTGATAAGCCACTATTACACGTTCACAACATATTCAAGGCTTATAGGATTAAAATTATACATTGCTTCAAAGGAAGATTCTCTCGGTTTGTGAGAGGGGTTGATCTCTTGGTATAGATGTCGGTTTACAATTGGCATGGTGCTGTCAATTGGGTTTATAATTTGCATGGTCTTGCAAATTAGTCAGGTTTACTGTTTGATTTTTGTAAGGTTTTAAAATCACAGTGGAACTCTCAAGCGTGATTTGCTTAGGGGACTGGATGTACACCGGGGATGTGGAAACAGTATACATGCTCGTGTTTGTGATGTTCATTTTATAATATTGCCATTCTTTCTTTATAATTTATAATCTACTTTGCAAACTCACCCTCTAGTGTTTAAGTGTAAAGTTATAATCTACTTTGCAAACTCACCCTCTAGTGTTTAAGTGTAAAGCTTCCGCAGATTTTTATAAGAACACACTCTATTCTTAAGGGTCACGATTCTAGTGTTTAAGTGTAAAGCTTCCGCAGATTTTTATAAGAACACACTCTATTCTTAAGGGTCACGATCTTACACTTGACATATATAAGCAAGTCAAACCCTAGAATTAGTATCAGAGGAAGGTGAAAGATGGCATCACCAAGTACATTAAATACTTCACAATTCAAAGAGGGACATTTCATACAGTGACCATCTCTCTTTGACGGCACAAACTACAACTATTGGAAGTGTCGGATGAAGATCTACCTCCAATCTCTTGGCTATGAACTTTGGAACATAGTAGAGACTAAATTTGCAAGGCCAACCACTCCATACACCGAATGGATAGTTGTACAAAGAACAAATGTGAATCTGGACTCAAGGGCGATGAATGCATTGTTTTGTGCCTTGGACAAGAACGAGTTCAATCGCGCATCTACTTGCAATTTAGCCCATCAAATTTGGTATACATTAGAGATAACACACGAAGGTACAAATAAAGTTAAAGAATCTAAAATCTTTGTTCTTGTGCACAGGTTTGAGTTATTCAAAATGAAAGAACATGAGATGATCACTGAAATGATCACAAGATTCACCGACATCACCAACTCTCTAATTGGTCTTGGAAAAGAATACACACAATTGGAGATGGTGAGAAAAGTTCTTCGTGCACTTACACCGGAATGGGAGAAAAAGACGACCACAATTGAAGAAGCCAATGACCTCTCAACACTTACCTTAGAAGATCTTGTTGGGAATTTAATGGCATATGAAGTATAACTTCAAGATATAAGAGAGAGAGAGAACAACCAGAGAAGAAAATCATTGCTTTAAATGCATCTTCTGACAGCGATGAATCAAATAAAGATGATGAAGACATTAATGCTCTCTCAAGAAAATTTAAAAAGTTTCTTATCCAAAGTAAGTATAAAAACGTTAAAGATACTAACAATAATTTTATTTGTTATGGGTGTAATAAGCCAGGACACATGAAGAAGGATTGTCCTCTTCTAAAGTCAAAATAAAAGTCTATAAACTTCAACAAGTCAAAAAATAAGAAGAAAAAGGCTTTGACAATAGCATGGGATGATAGTTCTTCGGAAGAAGAAGAAGAACAAAAAGAGGAATTCGCTCACTTGTGTTTTATGGCACAAGAAGATGAGGTATGCGATAATTTTAATAATGATGAATTATTAAAAATATTCAATGAACTTTATGTTAAATATAAGGATTTGAAGTCTAATTATAAGTTATTGAAAACTGAAAATAAAAAATCTAATTATAAGTTATTGAAAACTGAAAATAAAAAATTAAACTTAGAATTAGTAACTTCAAATTCTTCACAAGTTGAAAAATTGAATGAACTAAATAATAAACTTAGAATTAGTAACTTCAAATTCTTCACAAGTTGAAAAATTGAATGAACTAAATAATAATTTATTTTTTGAAAATAAATTATTAGCTAATGATAATATTTATCTAAAATCTAAATGTGATAAATTAATAACTCGTATTTTAGATTTAGATAAAGAAATGTGTTCTCTTAAACTCAAATATGAAGAGTTATTTTTTAATGTGAACAAATTCAATAAATGAAAAGAAGACTTGACTAATTTATTATCTTTTCAAAAGTCTTTTAATCAAAAGTTTGGATTAGGATATGTTCACAAGAAAAATAAATATATTAATGAAACACATTTTACATCATCTCATAAAGTATCTTTGTATAAGAAATTTATATACATTTGGGTACCTAAAGATACTTGTTTAAATGAAAGAGATGATTATATTTCAAGTTTTAAGAAAAATATATGCAATTCAAAGGATTATAATTATGTTAATAAATGGAAACCAAATTCCAAGTGGATTTGGATTTCTAAGGGCTAATCCTAATGATATAATATAAAAAGGGTACTAAAGTGCTTAATATTTTTATTAAGGTACCTGGGAAAAGAAAAATAAATTTAACTAGAATTATGTTTATTTTTTTTCTAATGACAAAGTGGGAGTTATATAGAAAATTTTAAATTTTAAAATATTTTACTAATACTTTGATGCAGGGGGAGTAAAAGATTTTATCTAATGATTTTATGTAGGGGGATTAAAATTTTTATA
>NC_033794.1:47563097-47637317 GCF_001876935.1 Asparagus officinalis | reverse complement strand
TTAGGTGAGAGCCTAGGGTGTCACCTTAGATTCACTTTTCCCATATATATATGGGAAAAGTGAATCTAAGGTGACACTCTAGGCTCCCACCTAAGGACGCGGCCTAGAATCACATCATTTTCTAAATTTTTTTTGCGATCCGCTCCATTGAACTTGATCTACACGTAGAATATATATATATATATATATATATATGGGAAAAGTGAATCTAAGGTGACACCCTAGGCTCCCACCTAAGGACGCGGCCTAGAATCACATCATTTTCTAAATTTTTTTTGCGATCCGCTCCATTGAACTTGATCTACACGTTCTTAAACCCAAACACACCAATTTTGGGGTGAACCCGTGGAAAAGTGAATCTAAGGTGACACCCTAGGCTCCCACCTAAGGACGCGGCCTAGAATCACATCATTTTCTAAATTTTTTTTGCGATCCGCTCCATTGAACTTGATCTACACGTTCTTAAACCCAAACACACCAATTTTGGGGTGAACCCGTTGTGTTTTGACCATTTGTTGAGCCGTGCAAAAAGTTCTATTCATTCGAAAGCGTTAAAATTGCAGCGAGTGAATAAATGGTTAAAACACAATGGATTCACCCCAAAATTGATGTGTTTGGTTTTAAGAAAGTGTAGATCAAGTTCAATGGAGCGGATCGTAAAAAAAAAGGAAATGATGTGATTCTAGGCTGCATCCTTAGGTGGGAGCGTAGGGTGTCACCTTAGATTCACTTTTAAAAATATATTATATATACATATATTATATATGTATACACATATTATATATAAAAAATAAAACCGGGCCGGACCGGGCTCGGGCCAGGGGCCGCCTCAGGCCCGGGTTAGTGGGCCAAATGGACACCCCTGCATGCATCGCTCTCGGGTAAAAAAGCTTGTTCAAAATATGAATTTTTAATCACTAACAATTTTTTAAAAACTTGCACTCATCCGGCTTATTACGTACTCAAAACAAATATATCCAAATTTAAATTTTAATAAAGGATTGCAATTGAAGTAGACTCTTCATTTTCTATCTATCATCCAAATTTAAATTTTAATAAAGGATTGCAATTGAAGTAGACTCTTCATTGTCTGTCTATCATCCAAATTTAAATTTTAATGAAGGATTTCAATTGAAGTAGACTCTTCATTATATATATATATATATATATATATATATTTGTCATCATAAAAAAGAAGGAGAATGTTAGGAATCTTAACCCCAAGATTAGTTTATTTTGATGATAACAAATATCATATATTGTGTGTATTATGTGCTAGTTTTGTAGTATCAGAGCTAAATCAACAATTATATTTAAAGAGATACTCAAGACATAGATGAGTTCAAGGCAAAATGAAGCAAAGAAGAATGTATACTTTATTGTCAAAATGTAATTTTATATTTTCTTTTGCTTAGAAATGTGTACAAGCCTTGATCACTCACACACATGCACACACATAGTGTTAGAACACACTAACACATGCTTAGTGTGTTGGTTAACAATAGAAATCCCCTATGTTAACCATTAGGATTAATAGATATTGTGTGAGAATTAAAATATATCATATAGCTCATATCTACCTCTTAATAGTCGACTAATAGCATGAGTAGTCGACTACAACAGACACAGACAGAATATTAGTTTCTGTGTCATTATAGACTAGTCGATTACTAGGTATTATAGTCGACTAATAAGAGTTGAATCAGAATTCTAGACTTTTAGTTTTACAGAGTAGTAGACTAATGAATATAGTAGTCGACTACTAAGGAATTATATGACTACACAGAACTCAGAGTAGTCGACTAATAAGACTTGTAGTCAACTACTCAGATAATTTTTCTGACTATTTGACATTTGAATAAAGTGACTGTTTATAGCCATTTTTGGACATTTCTTATGTTTGAAAACTTATCATTTCAGATGCTATAAATAGGTTAACATGTCAGAAAACAACTACCAAGACTTTCACTTGTAAATTTTATATATTATGCAAATTAACTCTCAAAACTTTAGTTTTTCAATCTGTTTTTCCAGAAAAGAGAGTTTCTGATATTGCCTTTGTTCCATTCATTCTTAGAGCTTGTTTAGGCAATATTCAGAAAATTAAAAAGATTGATAAGCCATTGTTACACGTTCACAACATATTCAAGGCTTATAGGATTAAAATTGTACATTGCTTCAAATGAAGATTCTCTCAGTTTGTGAGAGGAAGTTGATCTCTTGGTATAGAGGTCGGTTTACAACTGTCATGGTGTTGTCAATTGGGTTTGTAATTTTTATGGTCTTACAAATTGGTCAGGTTTGTTTGATTTTGTAAGGTTTCAAAATCATAGTGGAACTCTCAAGCGAGATTTGCTTGGAGACTTGATATACATCGGGGAGGTAGAACCAGTATACATGCCTGTGTTTGTGATGTTCATTTTCTAAGATTGTCATTCTTTCTTTATAATTTATAATCTATTTTGCAAACTCACCCTCTAGTGTTTAAGTATAAAGCTTCTGTAGATTTTTATAAGAACACTCTATTCTTAAGGGTCACGATCCTACACTTGGTATATATAAGCAAATCAGACCCTATCACAGAGGGGACATCGTATTCTAGCAATAATCCATAAGACATGAGGCTTGACGAGTTCCAAAACCAACTCGATGCCTTGAAACTCTAAAAGAATATGAATGAACTGTGGGTTGTCAGGACATATCCGGTCAAATGGGATACGGTCTCTTACCCAGCAAAGTTTAAGCCCATGAACCTAGTCCAGTTTGATGGTAAGGGTTCTTCCTCACAACATATCTACTTTTTCTTGGTCCAAACATGATTTCTTATGAGGAACGATCCTATCTTGGCCCAACTGTTCATAGGAACCCTAAAAAGGGGTAGCCTTTGAATGGTTTTGCAAACTAGAACTAGGCTCCATTAAATCTTAGGCTGACATGGAGAAGTTATTCTTAGCCCGCTTCTTTGATGATGACACGGAGGTGTCAATGTCCACTCTGTTAGCTGAAAAACAGAGAATAGGGGAGTCCTCTAATGACTTCATGAAGAGATTTAGAAATCGGTCATTGCATTGCCGAGATCAGGTTTCTAAAAAAATATTGATCGAGATGTGCCGCAATAATCTCTTAATCCATAATTTGTCCAAGATTAGAGCGGTAGATACCCGGGCTTAAAAGGAGCTTGTTCGCCAAGGTGAATAGGTAGAAAACATGCTCAAGAGGATAGATGCCGAGGAGCCGCGTGAATTTCAAAGAGGGGGTAACCAAGGTAACTTTATCCCTCAGACCTAATCAAAGGGGAAGGATACTCTAGCAGTGGAAACTACTTCTTCACCCAAACCCTCATCGAAGCAAAAAGGTAATTCTTCGGATAACCGTTTCTAGAAGTAGTACGACTTTAAATATGAACAAGTCATCCTAATTCTCAAGTCCTTGATCAAGATGAAGAAGATCAAGCTCCCAGAATCGAAGCGACCTGAGGAGGCTGCAAGGACAAATGATCCTAATTATTGCATGTACCACAGGATAATTCATCATCCAACGAAGGCATGTTACATCCTGAAGGATAACATCCAATCTTTATTGGATGCAGGTGTCATGACCCTTCAATCTTGATTTATACCAAGATATGCAGGACGATACCTGTGAAGCCAATATGGTCTCTAAAGAACAAGTATGGCGAACTCCAAAAAGAAAGGCAAGTTCGAACTAAAATGAGAAGAATCAT
The DNA here is from genome assembly GCF_001876935.1 of Asparagus officinalis. Classification (NCBI taxonomy): domain Eukaryota; kingdom Viridiplantae; phylum Streptophyta; class Magnoliopsida; order Asparagales; family Asparagaceae; genus Asparagus; species Asparagus officinalis. The sequence goes on along the minus strand of NC_033794.1, from coordinate 47,633,593 downwards.
TTGTAGTAAAAACAATCTACTCAAATGGAGTATATCGCCTTGTCAATCAAAATGACGACAAGATCATTATGCCAATCAACGACAAGTTTCTAAATAAGTACTATCCATAGGCTTCTTATATACCGACCACTTCCCTGTAATGCTCGCATGTAAGGAAAAGAGATCATTCCAAAACTCAACAACGTTGCAGGTTCAAACACCACAGATGCGACAATGATATGCGACCTTAACAATATTGAAGAACGCAACCTTCGATACCCACGAGGTCAACTAAGGTGAAAATTTTGTCCCTTACTGCCCTCCAAACTTTCCCACCAATCCTTTTCAATAGGATAATTGGTCCATAAAACTATCACGATAATGATTACCTCTGATAGTCACTTTCCTCCAAACTCTCCCCCCAATCTTCTTCAATAGGATGACAGATCCACAAAACTATTACGTTAATGATGACCTCTGATAGTTGATTTCCTCCAAATTCCTCTATTAATCCTCTCCAACAGGATGATGGGTTCATGAATTCTCCCCCAATCCTATGCAATAGGATGACGGGTCCAAAATACAATCATGTTAACAATTACTTCTGATAGTCAATTCTTTAACCCCTATTAAAAACACTTTGTCAAGTAGTGGCTTACCATGCGACGAGCCCCTACTTATCATTCGATCAGCATAGTGATCTACCATGCGACATTTCACTTTCTGATTCCTTCCAAACGTTCTATCTCCTTAGAGCAATCAAAGATAGTGGCCTACCATGTGATGTACCTCTATTCTAATCACAATCGTTATACTCCCATATCACTGAACAACTTGATTATTTCCACATTGTTATTCCTACAAATGACGTTGTTCATTGATAGTGTCCTACCATGTGATGTGCCTCTATTCTAATCACAGTCGTTATACTCCCATATCACTGAATGACTTGATTATTTTTGCACCATCATTCGTACAAGTGACGTTATCCAAAATAGTGGCCTACCAGACGATGTGCACCTATCTATCCTCTCATTCCCGAATAGTGACCTACTAAGCAATGAGTCACTAATCAGATTTGAGATTGTTATTTTACTAACGATATCACCACACTCCTTTGGTCATTCTCGTAAATGACCATTCCTTGAAAAAGAAGGCATACCATGTGATGAGACTCGTTTTCACAATTCTAGGTTAAGCTATTACACTGAATAGTACAACCAAACTTGATTACTACTTAACTATTGTAATCATATTCAATTCTTAATTCGATGTCTCGAATGGCTAAGTATAGAGGAGAAATTTTAGCATTAATCCTAAGAGAAACTCATTGACAACTTACCATACTAAGGGGAAAATTATGGTTAGTCCAACTCAAATGGCAGTTGGTAAAGGCACATAAAGTCCGTTGATAGCTGATGGTTTGCTAAAAATCCTAAGTTCAAAGTATTTCAAACCCAATACAATCCAATTTAGGTCTGAAAACTTTGTAGAGGGTTTTGTAGGTAAATAAAATTGCCTTTATCCCTAACAAAAGAAGCTCAAAGGTTCTCCTACGAGGCTGAACTTCGCCTGAAGTTCGCCTGCAAAGATTTAAGTTTGCCTAAAAATTAAACTTTGCATGAAAGCTAAACATCACCTGAAGTTCACCCGCGAAGAACGAAGTTCGTGAGAACACTAAACTTTGCCTGAACATTCAAGTTCGCACGAACAAAGTCAAGTTTGCCTAAATACTTGACTCTGCATGAACAAAGTCAAGTTCGCCTTATTTTGGTTGCATAGCGTGCCACTGAGGGATGCATTCAACTTGGCTCACACGAGATTCTCGTTTGGGCTCATGAACACGAGGCTCTTGTTTCGAAACAGAAATGTAGAGCTCAGGATCGTGTTTTGGCTCACAAACGCAAGGCTCGTGTTGGTTGAGAGATCGGCTTTCTCGGAGTTGTGCTCGTCATCGAGATCTTCTCCTTCATCAAGTGACACTCTTCTTAGCCTGTTTTAAGGCTTTTGCAGCGATGTCACCATTTGTACTAATCAAGTTAGTCGTGATGATAAACCTCTTGTGACTCGATACCCATTGTTTAGGCATAGGCGTGGAACCTTCAACTCCATTGACGAATTTAGCTAAAGCTAAGTTTTCTCCTCCAAAGAGGGGACTGTATGAACAGTACAACCCCTAGGGGAGATAGTCCTTTGACGAGTCGGTCACAACTGGAGCTTTAGTCTCCTTAGAAACTTTGCGGATCTTGCGCATAGCCTTAGGGCTAAGGGATCCGGAGGAGAGTAACTCCTTATACTTGGCTTGATCGAACTCGATGATCAGAGTTTCAATGATCGTTCCAGTGAGCTTGGTGTCAGATTATGCCACCACTTCTTCATTAGTGAAAAAGCTAGTCCTCAGCAAAGTCGACATCTTTTATTTGGTAGAAAAATTCAAAGAAGACAATTAAGAATTAAATTTGTATTATTCTCTCTGACAAGCTCAGAAAAAGAATTAATTATAATTCTCTCGATATAACTTCTTTTTAACAGACTTAGAAAAGAAATTACAACCTTCTTGTATCAGATTCCTGATTTACAAAAGAGAGAAGGGATCGACAGAGACCCTTCCATTTGTTTAACCTGGGTTCTTCTTGGTGTCGATGGAATGCCTCCCTCGATGTTCGTGCTAAGTTTGCTTTACGTTGACGATCCGAATGCCTAAACTCATGGAACACAGTTGAATCCTCTTGACTTAAGGTTGAGGAGAACTTACATGGTAAGTTTAAGAACAACTCTTAACGAGTTTAGGAACATAGTGCGAGTTTAAAACTCTATGAAAGAGTTAATTAAGATCTAACCGAAATCAATTTTCAAGCCAATGAAGAAAGCTCCAAAAATTTCTATTGCCGAGGAATGATCCCAGATCTCCAAGGGTGAATGCCGATCTCTCCCAGATCCGAAAGTGCTCCCAGATCCAAAAAGAGCCCCCACCCAATTCGAAGATCTCCCTTTTTTTTAGCTACCAAAAAGAGGATCAATTGGAGATCCTGAACTCGGTTGAGTTTTCCGCCATTTATAGGGAATAAAGGGGTGTAACTGCCCCCTTAATTCGCTCCTAAGTGGGGAAGTGATCCCCTTAAATCGTGGAAAATAGTTTTAAAACCATTCAGCTCGTGTTTGAACGAGTCAAAAGCAAGAATGACATTCTAGGCACGAATTCTGCATTCTGGACCTGGGACGCAGAGTTGGGCTCTGCATTTGAGCTTGAAAATGCAGCCATTAACTCTGTGTTATGTTGTTGAGACGTAGAGATGAACTCTGCATTTTGAGTCTGGAACGCAGCCACGAACTCTGTGTTTTGTTATTAGGACGCAGAGATGAACTCTGTGTTTTAACTCTAGAACACAGAGGCAAGACTTAAGCGAGCTTGGCGAGCTTCAGGCTAAGTTCAATGTTTAGGTGAAGTCCAGTCTTGCAGACGGACTTCAGAACATAACTTGCTGCGAAGAATAGGTCATAACTTTTAAACCGTAAGTCAGAATTGGACGAATTATATATGAAAATTGACTATCTCGACGAGACGAAACCAACCAAACTAACCCTAAAGGTTTGGTTTACTCCCGTGCATTTTACCAAATTCCTTACGGTTTGAGAGATATTTACATTTTGATTTGAAGAGATCGTTAATTTATAGTCTCTTTTGCTAGAACGTTGTAAAGATTGTCATCTTGTAACCTTCATCTTGGCTCCTTGAAAATAAGAGAGTCGTCAGATTGTAACTCCCAATGTTGATTGTCAAGGCTGTTGAATTAGAGTTTTTATTGATCTATACGAAAGTTTTTAAATTATAATCTTCTGGAAGCTGTTAGATTGTAACTTCCATCATCGATGTTAGATGAGGATCAGCTATCTGTAGTAATTTTTAGATAGCCTACATGCCTAAAAACTTGACTCCGCTGACGAAGTCAAGTTCGCAAGAATACTAGACTCTGCGAGCAAAGTCAAGTTCGCCTAATAACACGACTTCGTCTAAATCAACCATGCAGATTCAAGTTCGCCTAAATACTTGACTCCGTGGGCAAAGCCAAGTTCGCCTGGTAACACGGCTTCGCCTGAATCAACCATACAGATTCAAGTTCGCCTGAACTGATCAAGCTTCGCCAGGATAGCTCGTGCAAAGTTAAGTTCACCTAAACACTTAACTTCGCCTACAAGAGTTAAGTTATCCTGAACACTTAACTTCACCTACGAGGTTCGCCTGCATGCTCCAACTCGCTTGTATGCTCATTAAGCTCGTTTGAACGTGTAAGTCCACCTGCAGTGTCAAGTCCACGTGCACTGCTTGACCAAGTCAGCCACTAAGGCTTAAAATATGGAAGTGGTTGTTCCCACTTCTCACGTTCATAGGAGACAGTTACACACCATTCTCCTCTATAAATAGCCACTAATGGCTACCAAAAGAGGCGGCGGGGGAGACAAAGGAGAACGAAATCATTAAGATCATCTTGCACTCGGCCTTCAAACTCTAGCTCGGGTACTCGAACTCTAAAAAATAAAACTTCTATCATGCGAGGAAGTTTGTTGACAACCTTGTTGGAATCGTTAACGGGAAGCAAACTCTACTCAGGCATCGAGTGAGGCATCATTTCATCCTAAAGATCCCACGTTAAACAAAAGAGAGATCAGATTAATTCTTTCTTCTTCTGTGTAAAAGAGACTTCTAGTTTGTAATACACAATTCAATCAATACAAATTCAGAATCATATTTTCCGACCTACAGTAGTGGGATTGGTCTAAGCTTGTGCATGCCTGTTGAGTTGAAGGTCTTTAATTTCTTGGTGGTGAAAGTGGACAATGTTTGATTGAATGCTCACTGGAATAGCAATGACTACATCTTTGTGGGGTTCCCTGCCTTGATGCTTTAGAAGTGTTGTGTAAGCCTTCAGATGGGTCTCTCCTCCTAGCTGTTTTTGGTCTTCCCATCTTCCTTTTAGAAATATATGGAGGCAGTATCATGCCTTCTCCTTCCTTGTTCCATTGTTTGTAGCCTTCCATTGGGCCCAACAAATGTTCATAAGTAAGTAAGTAGCATTCACTTTTATAACAATTTGATACATATTCCTCCGGTTTCCTCCTTAGGAATAAAATTGCCCTTACAACATGTGTCAACTCCCATACCCTACAAGAACATATCCTCTTACCTATGTCAAGTTTATGGCTTACATGTTTGTGGATTACTTCAAAATCATCCTCATTTGTTGATCCATTCCAACATGCTTCACAATTAATCTGTTCATTATAAACCTCTTCTAATTTTTTATGCACTCTAGGGGCTATTCCACCAACAAATTTATATAATAGCATCTTTTTTGTAGCAGCCTCTCCATCAAAGATAGCCTAACATCCTCTAAGATAGATACTATAGGTTTTAATCTTGCAAGTAAAATGAAGGAGTTGAAAGTTTCAGATATTGTTATCAATGGAGTCACATTGGCTATGTGTCTTGAAATGAGACTTACAAAATGTACGAGGGTCCTTATCCATGAAATTATCATATGCCTTCTCTAAAAGAGCCCTCGGCTTGGATGCTTCATATGCAAATTCTCCCATTGTAGCTTCTTTTGTACATTTTCAAAATTGCCTTTGCAAAACCTACCATTGTGAGCCTTTCTCCAGTTAGAATATATTTGCCTTGCACATTGTCTATGCTCCACTTTTGGCCACATTTCATGAATGGCAGGTACAAGACCCTATCAAGTAAGGGGGTGTTTGGTTCAATTTCTAGAAATTATAGGAAATGTTTTCCACCTAAAATATGATTTCCTTGTATTTCTTAAAAAATTATAGGAAAAGTTTTAAGAAATCAAAAAGTATCAATTTTCTTGTTTTTTGTACTTTGCTTGTTTGGTTCAAAACAAGAAAATAGCTCATAACTTTATAGAAAATAACAAGATTTGGTAGGTTTTTAATTAAATATGGTATGTGTCAGATTTCTGGTGATTTCCTCTCATTTTGAGAGGAAAATGCTTTTTGTAAAATTTGGTAGGTTTTGATATTTTATAGAAAATATTTCTGTAAATTTTTTGTTGAACCAAACATAATTTACAGAAATCTTTGAAAAACTTTTAATTACAAATTTGCTATTATCAGATGTTTTGAGAAAAGTTTTCTCAAAAAATGTGCAACCAAACAGCCCCTAAGAATATATATAAATTGTTAATATCTTGATAAATCTAGCAACAATTTAAGATGAAATCTAAATTATATCATACCTTTTGTTGATCTGACATCATTGTCCATCCTTGACCATCCCTCATTTTCAAATCTGCATTCAAACTACTAAGAAACCATTGCCAGGGGTTCTTATTTTCTCCCTCAACTAAAGCTCATGCAACTGGAAACATGTGGTTGTTTTCATCTCTCCCAACAAATAACCAGATGAGATGCGCTTAGAAAATAAGTCTTGAGTTAGTGGCTAGATCCTGACTAAAACCCCTAACAAATAAGAAAACTGTAATATCAACACTTGAAATGTAAACTATTTTTAGAATTGCACACTTTTCTTTTCAATTGGTTCTTTGATGGTCTCCTCCGACGGCATACTCCTTCGCTCTCACTTTCTTTTTTCTTTTCCGCTTTCTCCTCCTACATGCATTCTTCACTGTCTTCACTGTCTCCTCCATTGTCACCACTTCCTTCTCTTGTCTCTTAAGACTCACATTGATCTCTAGGGTATCTATATCACCTTTTTTTCTCTTTTCATTCAATGCGATTGATAATACTCCGCCAATTGGATAAGAATCTAACACCAATTGGTCCTTCCATAGGTTGAAAAGTTCTTTTTTTAAAAAAAATTAATAAAAAGACAATCAACCTTGGACGCAGAGTTAAAGCCCAGAACGCCAACTGGGGCGTTTTGACTTGTTCAAACACAAGCCGAACGGCCTCAAAACCGTTATCCCACATTCTGAGGGATTTTCGCCTACTTAGGAGCGGATTTAGGGGTTGGTTACAACCCTAATCCCCCTATAAATAACTGATTTACTCAGTTGAGTAAAGGGTGGACGTGTGCTGGCATCAAAACCGCTTAAGGTTAGCAGATTTCAGCAGCTAAACCGCACGGAGGAGGAGATCTCTCTGAAGATCAAAAAACTACTCAGTAGTTGGCAGATCAAATCTGGGGAGATCCCTTTATCAACGGAATCAACTTGGCTATTAACCGAATCTTCGGTTCTAACAACTTTGTTACAGAGTTTCAACTCACTCTGAGTTCTGAAACTCATTTAAGAGTTTGTAATTAAGCTTGCAACGCAAGGTAATTACATCAAACAGGTTATTCGGTTCTCAACAACTCTTTTCAGAGTTTTCAACTCGCTCTGAGTTTATTAAACTTGTTAAGAGTTCTAAATCGAATTCATCAAACAAGTCAATCATTCCAGTGAATCAAGACGATCGGATCGTCAACGGAGAGCAAGTTCGACACAAACAATCGAAGGAGGCACTCCATCGCTACCAAGAAGAACCCAGTTTTAAACAAAGGGGAGAATCAAATTCGTTCTCCTCTCTTTTGTAATCGGAATCCAAATTGTAATTGATTTTGAGAGGAATACAAGTAAATTTTTCTTTCATTGTCTTTTTACTGCAAATTTCCAACAAACAAAAGATGGCGACTCCGCTGGGGACTAGCTTCTCTGACGAAGAAGTGGTGGCGCAATCTGACGTTCACCTCACTGGGACCACCGTCAAAACTCTCGTCATAGAGTTCGACCAAGCCAAGTACAAGGAGGCTCTCTCCTCTGGATCACTTAGCCCTAAAGCTAGGCGTGATACCCATAAGATCTCTAAGGAGGTCGTAACTACTGCTGAGATGCCAAAGAAAGCCCTCTCCTTTGGCCAAGACCTTAAACTTGCTCTGCGAGTTGAAGACTCCTCACCCGTATCACTACGGCACATAATAGGTCAAAAGAGACCTATGTCGGAGGAAAACCCAACCAACGCCGACGACGCTGCGGCCAAGGCGTTGAAACAAGCTAAGAAAAACGCCGCTCGATGAAGGAGAAGATCCATGCGGCGAGCATACCTGCGGAATAGCCGAGCTATGGCCCAACGTAAGAACTATGTTTCTGAAAATCTGCCCGAACTCTGCGTTTCTGCTCCAGAACGCACGCTTCGTGGCAATGAACCCGACTATGAGCCTCGGGTTATCCAGCTCAAACGCGACCCTCAGTGGTGCGTTGTTCAATCCAGACGCACACCTCAATAGTGCGTCCCAAAACGTGACCTCCAAAGGCACGTTCAATCATCTGAACGCACGCCACAGCCGTGCGTTCAGTCAGAACACAACCCTCAAGGGTTTGTTCAAATAGCCAAACGCACACCACAAGGGTGCGTTCGTCCAAAACACGACCCCCAGGGGTCTATTCAATCATCCGAACGCACACCACAGGTGTGCGTTCAATCAAAACCTGACCCTCAGAGGTCTGGTTCATCAACCAAACGCACATCACAAGTGTACGTTCAAACAAAGAACGACCCTCAGGGGTCTGTTTCATCATCAAAACGCACATCTCAAGTGTGCGTTCAACCAAAACAAGACCCACAGGGGTCTGTTTCAACATCAAAACGCACACCACAAATGTGCGTTCAATCAGAACAATATCCACAAGGATCTGTTCCATCAGTCAAACACAGGCCTCGACCTTGTGTTTATAAACCTAAATGCGACCCTCGTATTTCGTCTCAAGAACACGACATGGTCCGTAAGGTTCAAGAGGGGCAGCACGGATTTAAGGTCCATGTCCGACCCATCCAAGGGCAAGGGATTCCATCTCCACCTTCGCGAGATCTTTCCCAGGTCTCCGACTTACGTGAATTACTATCAAGAGGAAGGCCAACACAGCAAGTGGCTCATTCATGCCAGTGTGAATAGCTCATTTCCGCTGTCCTCTCCGAATGCAGTTGTTGTTCACCTACGCCTAGATAGTCGGTGTTCAATAGATTAACGAATGTCGTTAGGCCTCCCAAACGACAACGTCAACAGAAGAAGACCTCTAAAATCGACTATCCCGAGGTTACTATCAACATGATCGGCAGAGGAAAAGCCTCACATTCCGATTCTAACGAGTCACAAAGAAGTCATTCCCCAACTGTTAGGGAAATTTGTGACCAGTTCGAATGAGTATATCGGCATACTCGGACTCGGACAGGAGCTATTCACCCGGTTAACTATCAAAAGTTAGCCAAAGGGATTACAACAAGTGATGAACATTCGGCAATAGCCGAATCTCAATCTTCGAGCTCGGTCGGAGCACAAGAGGTATCCGTTTACATGGCGGGAAACCCCGAGGACATAGCCAAAAGAGTTGATGAACATCACGTCATACTCCAGGCACAGCAAGAAACCCTTCTTCAAATGAAGGACATGTTGGCCCAGCTCCTGGCAGAAAAAGGCCAAAAACCTGAGTCTTCCCAGAAGACAACGTCAAAGGGAAAGCAAAAAGCACACGAATATTCAGATCGTGAGACTCACAACCTGGAATCCTCTTCTGAAGGTGAGAAGGAGATGGAAAAAGAACTGCATCCTTAGTCCACTAAAATGGATGAACTGGAAGCTCGCCTCAATGCAATCGCCAACAGAAGTGAGCTCCACGAAGAAGGAGTGGTGAGGCCTTACCCTGCTGAGTAGGATACAGCTCCATACCCACCGAAGTTCAAAGCTCCAATATTGCAATCTTTTGATGGCACAGGATCACCAAATCAGCATATCTACTACTTCAAGTCTCAGACTGGAGATGTAGTGGCAAACGACGCCATTCTGACCCGGCTATTCATCGGTACCCTCAAAGGTGTCGCCTTTGAGTGATTTATGAAACTGCCTACTGGATCTATTCAGAAATGGGTAGATTTGGAAAGGCTTTTCTTGGCCAGATTCTTTGAAGACGACACAGAGGTCTCAGTCCCGACTCTTCTCGCCACTAAGCAGAAGAAGGGAGAATCTATCAAGACCTATGTTGAAAGATTCCGCAGCATGGCATTGCGATGCCCTTCAGGTATGACCCAATCAACCTTGGTTGAAACTTGCAGGCACAACTTGTAGACCCAGCTCCTTGCTCAGATGGGGGTAGCAGAATATCGCTCCTGAAGACAACTGGTATCGCAAGGAGAACAAGCCGAAGAGATTGTCGCTCGGGTGAAAGCCGAAGAAGCTACACAGCCTAAACCGCAACAGCAACGCCATCAGAACAACGCCCAACGGTCTAAGGGAAAAGAGACCTTAGCAGCTGACTACACGCAAGTACCGCCACCCACGAAGCAAGGCAAAGCACCCAATAAACAAAAAGTGCCCAAACAGTATTCCTTCAAGGAAGAGCATGTCGACACCTTGTTCCAGCTACTGCGGAAGAACAACAAGTTACAGCTTCCTGAAATTAGGAAGCCAGAGGAGGCAGGGAAGGTAGATGATCCTAATTACTGCCGCTATCACAGGTTCCTGGGGCATCCTACCAGAAGATGTTACATCTTTAAGGACATTCTCCAAAATTTGGTGGACGCCAAGGTGCTCACTCTGAAACCTAAGCAAAAGACCGTCTCTACCAATATGATAGCAGTCCAGTTCGGTGACTTCCCTCCAGTGGCGACCACAGATGGCGTTGTCCCCATCTACAAGGGAGAAATGCACCTGAAGAATACTGACTTGCACAGTCAGAAAGACAAGGGATTGATTCCCCTCACCACTCCAAAAGGAGAAATCATGTGGGTCCACCCCGATCTGGTGGAAGATCAACAGTGGACGAATATCTCGTCCAAGAAGAAAAGAGGAAAGGCTAAGTCATCCAATAGGATTAGCCCCTCCGTTAATGAGAATGATGATCATCTCAAACCTCTTACTGACTCAGAAGAAGAGAGGATTGTTCTAGCGGCATACCCAGAAGGCAACCCTGGCACTCGGTCTGGAAAGGCTTACTTAAAAGACTATGGCCAGAATGCTCAAGAAGTTGAGGAACAGCCCCAAGACGCTGGGGGTTTTGTCCCAAAAAAGCCGGTTGATAAGGGAAAACAAAAGAAACTCCGGTTCAACAAAAATCTCCACCAGGGACCCGGGGAGTCGAGCACTCCCTTCCAATTCAATGTCATGGCGTAGTTGGCCAACATACCGGCCAGAATTACGCTATATGAGCTCCTAAGGTTGTCCAAATCTACCAAGGAAGCTCTAATTGAAGCGTTGAAGAACACGGAGAGCTTCATCACCCAAGTCACTCCAATTCCCGAAGCTTCTGAAGACCAAACTTGTCGGCAATGTCTGCAAGCTGCAAGAAGTTTACCCTGTATATCGTTTACTCAAGAAGATATGCAGGTTAAACACAAACACAACAGACCTTTGTACTACACGGGGTATATCGGATCTTCTGAAATCAGTCGTGTCCAGGTTGACCCGGGCTCTGCACTCAGCATCATGCCTTATAGGGTCATGCAGGTCTTAGGAATCCCTATGCACCGGTTGAACACTACCCAGACCACTATCTTTGGGTTCAATGCTAACAGTACTCGACCCCTGGGGAAAATCAAACTCAGGTGTTAAATTGGAGATCTCAAGTCCGAAGTGACTTGTTATATTATAGATGCGGACACGTCCTACAATCTGTTGTTAGGACGACCATGGATACATGCAAACCGCATTGTCCCATCTACCCTACATCAGGTCATGAAGTATGCTAATGATGAAGGAGAAGTTCAAACCCTAATTGCGGAAAAATACCCTTTCCGATGGGTGGAAAACTTTCACACCGATTCTGTTTTCTACTTGGAATCTCAGGAGAAAGAAGATGTTGACAGTGGCAACGAAGCTGATATCGAACCAGATCCTGAAGAAGATTGTCCGTGGGAATTGAACTTAGATGTAATGGGTCAGGATGAGAGTAATAATAATGTACCGAGCGAGGGTGAATGGTGCATTAATGAAGACTTTCTTTTGACGTACTTGTCTGATGTGTCCTCTAAAAATAAACCAATAGAGAATGATTCTAATGCATGTACCAACCCATGGCACGCATTGTGCACAGAGGCATCACTTACGTTGCCAATCAAATCATTCTTCGCTTCAGATGAAGAAGCAGAAGACGCACAGAAGGCTTTCTTCAAAGTCCCATCCAAAAGGAAAGGGCAGAAGCCGATCTGTTTTGGTAAAGTCAAACCCGAACAACTCAAACGAGGAAGTTCAGAGGAAGATGATGGAGTTCCCCAATTCCATTACCACGAACCCAATTCTATATACTTAATGAAACGAATGGGGGTATAACTTTAATGAAAAACAGGGTTTAAACTTCGGGAAAGGAAGGCGAACACCAATTCGAATGTCTCTCACCCCCGAAGGAAAACCTCCGGATTATTATCAAAAGATCGGAAGGGGCTTAGGTTATGTCACAACTCCCCCTGCCTCAGAAAATGAGATCAGTAATTATCTGCGTCAGGGTCATTCATCCGAAACATCTTCCTGGGAATCCGACGTCAGTGTCGGACCATTCTTTAAAAGTTTGACTGTGAACATGGTTTCAACTAGTCACCCCGATGAAGATGCAGGGGGTGACGAAGAGTTAATCGAATCAACCAATGATCCTTGGATCAAACGTCTTAACATCTTGTGGGATATGCGCTTCGAACAACGCGAACCACCCACCGAAGATAAAGTGATCCAGGTCAACATGGGAGATGAGTCTGACCCTAAGCATATCTTTATAGCCGAAGACTTATCATCATCTGAAAAAGAGGACCTTATATCTCTCATCCGAGAATATATAGATATCTTCGCTTGGAATTATGAAGATATGCCTGGCCTTGACCCGAAGGTGGCCATGCACCGTCTCAACATCGATCCGGATGTAAAACCCGTTAAACAACAACAACGCAGGTTTCGTCCAGAGATCATGGAATCAATTGAGTCAGAAGTTAAAAAGCTTATAGACTCAGGTTTTGTTAGGGAAGAACAACACCCTGACTGGGTGGCCAACATCGTCCCAAGAAAAACGGTAAGGTCCGTATATGCATCGACTTTCGTGACCTTAACGCAGCCTGTCCAAAGGACGAGTTCCCACTTCCTATCACAGATGTTATGATTGACAACACCTGCGGATATGAAAGGATGTCTTTTATGGACGGATTCTCTGGATACAATCAGATCAAGATGCACCCGGAAGACGAAAAACACACTACTTTCAGAACACCACTGGGGGTGTATTGCTACACAGTGATGCCCTTCGGCCTGAAAAACACAGGTGCGACTTATCAACGTGCAATGAACACGATCTTTCACGAACACCTACGAAAGAAGATCAAGTGCTACATTGATGATATAGTAGTAAAGAGCCAATGTAAAGGTGATCATCTTACAGATCTGAAGACAATGTTCGAGATCATGCGAGCACATCAGCTGAAGATGAACCCGACAAAATCGTTTCTCGGAGTATCAAGCGGAAAATTCCTGGGATTTACCGTAACCTCCAAAGGAATTTCTCTTGATCCAGAGAAAGTGCATGCCATCTAAGACATGCCACCTCCGAAGAATCTCAAAGAGCTCAGAGGTTTGCAAGGTAGACTGGCCTACATTCGAAGATTCATATCAAATCTTTCAGGGCGTTGCCAACCTTTCTCTAAGCTCATGAAGAAAGGAATATCCTTTGTTTGGGATGCAGAGTGTCAAAGAGCATTCGAAGAGATTAAAAGATATCTAACTCAACCGCCAGTTCTCGTGGCCCCAATATCAGGAAAACCATTCCTGTTATATGTGAGGGCCATGGACCATTCTCTTGGGGCTTTGTTAGCCCAGAACAATGATCAAGGTCAAGAGCAAGCCATCTATTACCTGAGCAGGACTATGATGGGAGCCGAACACCGGTATAATCCGGTCGAAAAGAAATGTCTCGCATTGGTATTTGCAATTCAAAAGATGCGACATTAATTAGTTGGACAAACAATCCAGGTCATCTCTAAGGTGAATCCCTTGAGAGTTCTGATGACGAAACCATCATCTCTAAATTGCCGGCTTGCAAAATGGGCCATTCTCTTATCGCAATACGACATGCAGTTCATGCCTGAAAAGGCGGTCAAGGGTCAAGCACTAGCAGACTTCTTAGCCGATCACCCAGTATCGGGAACGTCTAAGTTGTATGAAGAATTACCTGATGAAGTCGCTGAAGCTTGCGCTACTCAAGAAGCTACGCAAGTGTGGAAGTTATTCTTCGACGGTGCATCTAGAGCAAACCTTCATGGAGCAATCATCGTAGGAGTAGGAGTAGTATTAATCTCTCCGAACGGCCACGTAATCCCACGAGGATTTTCCCTAATCGAACCTTGCACCAACAATGTAGCCGAGTATAATGCTCTGCTATTAGGAATACAATTTGCTGAAGAACTTAATATTCAGCACCTCGAGGTTTACGGTGACTCTCAGCTCATCGTTAATCAAGTCCGAGGGGAATACGAAGTACGTCATGAGGATTTGATCCCATATCACTTCGCAGTGCTAAAGCAAGCTCAAAAGTTCGAAGGTTTCTTTATCGAATATGTACCACGAGATCAGAATGCTTATGCAGATGCTTTAGCCTCTGTAGGCATATAAAACTGCTTATAGGTCCCTTAACACAGCTCGGCACGGTGATTCAACAAACCAAAAAACCATCGGGTGATATATCCAAGCATGACTGTTAAACCACAACACCAAAGCGGATTTACTGCCAAATCAGGATCCGGACTGCCAAATCAGAGTCCAGATCAACAATGAAGTTCGGATAAACCGCGAAACCGGAAAACGACACAAAACCAAACACCGGGAGGGCTTGGCCAAAACCGAGCCACCTCTAGGTGGCTCGGTGGCTGAGCCACCACTTGGTGGCTCGGTGGCNCCGAGCCACCTAGGTGGCCGAGCCACCCAGATCTGGGCCCAGATCTGAGCCCAGATCTGGTTTGAAATGCCTATAAATAGAGAAGGAGGGCTGATTTTTGAAAGGACTTAGAACTTTTGAGGTGAAACTCTGCCGGATTGAGAACTGAACTTTGGAGTTTTGGAGCTTTGAAGACTCGGACTTTTTAGATCTGGTTCTTGGCGATCGTCCACGTCAAATAAGACAGGAGTTCGAGAGAGATCAGATTTGAGATCCACACGGTTATCCTCCGGATCAAAACTTGGTTTTTAATCCCGAGAAGAGTATCGATTTCGCTTGGTCAATTTCGATTACTTAGGGCTATTATTTCCTTGGTGAAATAATCCCCTCGGCTGTTATTTCCTTCGTGAAATAACACCCGTCATACCGTGTAGATCCGACCGGATCAAGATCACGCGGTGGTCCACGGATTAACCCCTATGCAGGCAAAGAACCCACACAAGAAAGAGACCGCAAAACAGGATCTTGTGATTTGTTCGAGAAAAGGAAAGTTGTAATTTTTATTTTTTTTCTTTGATTTTGTTGTAACTGGATCTTATAAAAAGACCGGATCTTTTATAACCGATAAACTGTTGCTCAAGAAAACAATGACTTCAATGAAAACAATTTTCCCCGCGAACAATCTGGCAACCACAGTGGGAGTCACTGATCTCGCTACCGAGATCGTTGCGTCGTAGCCGCGGATTTCAATCCCGGTCGAGGAGGAGGTCGAGTATGAATTCGACCAACAAATGTTCGAGGAGTATCTGTCATCCTCGTCCGAATCCACCTCCCCCCTCAAGTCCAAGAAGTTCTCCTCCAGGAGGAAAGTCCGTTAGTACAAGGAAGTGCAGAATACCAACGAAGATCTCACCCCAATTGATGCCAAAGTTGCATCGGGTGAAGCTCCACCGACCTCCAACCAGGTCAAATCTGTTCTCGCCAATGCCTCCGTCACTAAGGGAGTAGTGACTCTTTCAAAGAGAGCCCGCCAGAGGCGATGTCAACGCCTGGCGCGGCAATTCGCGAAGGCAATGGAGTCCACTGACGGAATCCGTTATAACGCGGATCTGAAGAGCAGGAGAGGCAAACAGCCTCAACAAACAATGAATGGCAGCTCCTCCAAGAAACAGCCTCAACAAACAATGAATGGCAGCTCCTCCAAGCCGCCAACGAATGAATGGATCCGTATCAAATGGAATCGTTCAATACTTGATGAGCGCATTCACAAGCGCCGCGCACTGTCAGCGCAAGCACGGGCTCAAGTCCAAGAAGCCCGCAAAAGACTGCAGAAGGAGGTGGCCAAGAAGCCGCCACCAATCCGCCAAGTATGGAGGCCAAAGTCTGAAGCAGCGATTCAGGCTAAGGAACAATCATTGCAGCCTTCAACGCAAGTAATTCCAGTAGCTACTCTGGGAGATACCGCAGAATCATCCCGAAGAAAGAAGTTAGTTTTGGAGCGCCTCGGTCCACTTCCCGATGAGCGATGCAAAGCTCCAGTTCAAGAACGTTTGGGCCCGATAAAGAAGCCCCGAATGACTCAACATGCTAGGAGTCGACACCACCTTCAACATGACAAGAAGTTCATGGCATCTACGCGCACCAATTTGCGCATTGAAGTACAGGAGCCAGTTGAGAACTCGCGCTCACAAAGGCATGTTTCGAGGCGCGTGACTCTTAAAAGCCAAAAGAAGGCAGTTCTCCCTCAGAAGGAAACATTGTTGTCTGATGATGATAACGTTATACCTGAGAAGTCGTGCCAACACACGATAGGTTATTCCGACCTTCAAGCAGACGAGTTGTACTATCATGTTGGGAGTACGAGTAAAACCAGGAAAATGAGTCCTCGAGAACTAGAAACTCAATGCCCATGTTCCAAACTCATTCGGGCAGTATTGTCTGAGTGCAACTGCATCAAGACAGTCCCCGAAAGAATTTTGGTTTTCGAAAGACTCAGTACCGAAACGACAAAACCAAGGCCTAGGCGTTTCCGACAAAGAAGAATGGTAGTTGAAGATGGAGAATTTTCGAGGGTCACCACTAATATGACCAGCAAAGGGACATCGACACAGGATAATCCCAAGTCGATTCCGGAAGCACCCCGGTGTATAATACGTCTGCAGTCTAGAGCCATCATATGAGCAACTTATGGCAGGATTCGGACAAGATTACCTTCAGAAGATGAAGAATCGGATGCCGGCTCTGTGGTCGCATCAGATAATATAGTATCCAGCGAGGGATAACCCCGCGAGTCACTTATTATAAGTGCGGAACAAGTGGCCAAGATGCTCAAAGAAGCCATGGCTAAGCAACAAGAGAGCTTCAAGTTTGAAATGTAGATGGCCATGCAGAATATGAGAGAAATGCATGACCAACAAATACAAGCACTGATAAACCAGCAAGGCGAACCAAGTCGTCGTAACCAGGTTAATCAGGAAGATGAGAACACAGGTGCGAATGAAGCTCGTAATGCCAATAATCCTCCCGTCAATGCAGGGGGTGGTAACAAGAATGATAACGAAAACACAGGTGAAAGTTTAAAGATTAAAAACCTCGAGAGCAAAATCAATACGTTGATTTCCTCTCAAGAGATGAAGAAGACGGGTATTCCTTGTCCATACCCCAGAGAATGGGAATCAATCTCGTACCCGGCAAAGTTTAATCTAATTAACTTCACGCCGTTTGATGGGAAGGGTTCACCCACTCAGCATTTGATTTACTTCAAATCACACCTAGGGGTCATCTCTGGTAATGAGCCTCTGATGGTACGGTCCTTCGTCGGCACTCTTCGTGGAGCCGCCTTCGATTGGTATCGCCGCCTCAAGCCAGGAAGTGTGAATAGCTGGGACGACATGGAGACTAAATTCCTCACTAACTTCTTCGACGACGACACCGAGATATCCATCGGGTCGTTGCTTGACGAGAAACAAAAAGACAGGGAATTGGTTGATACCTTCGTCAAAAGGTTCCGGAACAAAGGCGATGAACTGTCGGGACCCGATCACTGAGGAGTTCATTCTCCAAACTTGCCACAACAACCTCGCATTGGACGTGTTGGAAGCAATGAGGACAGCACCGTCCAAAACATGGAAGGATTTGAAGGTCCGAGGAGAGCAAGCCGAGCGATTCCTCAGAAGGAAGAAGGCGAAAAGAGGCCAACAGGCGACGAATGCTCCGCAACAGAATTTCGTCCCACGAGGGAAAGGTAAGGCACATGCTAATGCAGTTGATGCTAATCAAACTTTCCAATTGCAACCTCAGCAACAGCCGCAACAACGAGCACCACAACAATCGCAGTCGCAATGGCAACAACGGCCTCAGAAGCAGAAATCTTCGGAGCCAAGATTACCTAAAGTGTACTCCTTCAAAGATGACGAAGTTCCCGGCATCTTCAAGTACCTGTTGGAAAATAACAAAATCCAGCTGCCGTCGATCGTGGATCAAGAAGGGGCTAGCAAAATGACGGATCCGAAGTATTGCGCATACCATAGAGCGGTCCATCACCCTACAAAGT
This sequence comes from Asparagus officinalis, assembly GCF_001876935.1. Taxonomy (NCBI): domain Eukaryota; kingdom Viridiplantae; phylum Streptophyta; class Magnoliopsida; order Asparagales; family Asparagaceae; genus Asparagus; species Asparagus officinalis. Next base: position 47,615,206 of record NC_033794.1, on the reverse strand, counting down.
CATGTTACCATCTCAAGGATAAAATCCAGGCGTTAATTGATGTAGGCGTCATAACCCCGAAGCCGTCCAAGAATGTCGGAGCAAATGATGGTTTGAACCAGAATGCATCACCAAAGTAGGAATGAAGATGGTGAATGACGACCCATATGGACAACGTCAAAAAGGACTTGTGCCACACACAGCCCCAAACGGCGAAATCCTCTGGGTCCATCCTGATCTTATTGAAGACGATCAGTGGGCTACTTCCTCGACCAGAAAGGGTAAAGGCAAGTCCTGCAATGCTACCTCCGCGATCTTCGAAGAGGATGGTAATGAAGCTCCTACCTTCCCGCTCTCTAAAGAAGAACAAGAAGTCTTTGCCACTAGAAGCGGAAATCAGTATCACTTCAACTATCCATCACCTAGTGATTAGTTAGCTGAGCAGGGGGTGACTAAGCAAGGACCAGCCAGAACTCTCACGGAGCTGGGTGTGATTACGACTCCTAGACCGGTTGAAGAAGCTCGACGACAGCCGGTTAATAAACAGAAAGAAAAGAAGCCCTAGGAGGTTCAGAATCCGAAGCAGTCTCGTTTCAATCGTCCGATTGGAAGAGATAAACAGGAAAGCTCGAACACTCCACACGTCTTCGATATTATGGCTCAACTAGCTAACATCCCAACACGGATAACATTGTATGAGTTGCTACAGTTGTCTAAAGAAACCAGGGAAGCCTTGCAAGAAGCCTTGGCCAATTCAGAAGTGTTCCTTACTCGGATCAAGCCGGTACTTGAAGATCCAGAACCGTTAATTCAACACTGCAATATAGCGGCTAAAAACCTTCCCTGCATTACCTTCACCAAAGAGGATATACAGACAAAGAATTCAAACCATGATCGACCCCTATATTTCATTGGGTACATTGGCTCCATCAAAGTCAACCGAATCCAAGTGGATCCAGGTTCCGCTGTGAGTATTATGCCGCTTCGCTTGATGCATAGCCTCGGTATTCCAGTTAGTAAGTTGGCATCCACAGGCACTGTTATCTATGGATTCAATACTAGCGGGTCAAGACCCTTGGGTAAGATCCGGATAAAATGTCAAATGGGTGATTTGAAGACGGAAGTCACATGTTATGTGATCGATGCCGAGACTTCATATAACTTACTATTGGGTCGACCTTGGATCCATAGTAATGTTATAATCCCCTCCACTCTCCATCAGTGTTTGAAATATGTCGACACTGATAATAAGGTTAGGACGGTGGTCGCGGATAAGCAACCATTCAAAGGGTATGAGAATTATTTCACTGATTCTCTCCTTTATGGTAACGAATCTGATACTGAATCATCGGCCCATGGCACGGACAGCGGAGAAGAAGCTGATACCGAAGCCGGACTTGATTACAATGGAGGTTATGTTTTAAACGACATTGTACCCTTTGTAATCAACCTTGATGATGAACAATCGTCAGATGGCAGTTGTAACTGGCAACTTGCTAATAATGAAAGAAATGATGATTTAGAGTACTCACTGTCTCTTGATGATGTAATAAAAGGATTGTATGATAATCCCGATTTATATGTGTCGCTTCGATCGTCCTATATAGCAAAGAAACGCCTCCAGCATTCTTTTAGAATAATCCTGGTCATCCCTACCAAAATAGGAGGCGAAAAAGAAGTGATTTATGGTAAAGGAGAGGGTTTTCCATTACCAGATCATTTCTTAAGGGAAGATGAGAATGATGACAAACCTGGTCAGCATCTATCTAAGTATAGTTCGGAAGCGCGCAAGCCCATGGAAAAACAGGGATATGATTTCACACTCGGAGAAGGTTTATACTTCGATCGAGGTCCCCGTATTCCAGCCAAAGCGGCATATGTACCAAAAGGGAAACCGGATGATTATTATAGATTCAGACGAGGGTTAGGTATGAATCTTCTTCAGAAGACGAATGTTGCTGGTTAATCAATAACCAATCATCTGAGCAATACGAAGATGGGTACCCGTCAGATTCCTCGGAATGGGATTCCGATACAAGTCTGGGGGAAGTATTCAAAGCCCTAACGACGAACATGGCTACAGCTGATCTGTCCACAATGGAGAACGACGATCAAATGCCAACATGGGAAGACCCGTGGGTTCATCACCTGAACATGCAGTATGGTGATAGGTTCGAACAGAGAGAACCCCCCACTGAAGATAAAATAGTCCAAATTAACATGGGCGACGAGGCCAACCCAAAGCCTATATTCATCAGCGATGGTCTTCCCTCAAATGAGAAGGAAGAATTAATTGCTCTCATTAGGGAATATATTGACGTCTTCGCTTGGAACTATGAAGATATGCCAGGGCTCGACCCCAATGTGGCAATGCACCACCTCGATATCAAGTCGGATGCCAAACCTGTCAAACAACAGTAAAGACGGTTTCGTCCGCAGATTATGGAAGCCATTGAGGCAGAGGTTAAGAAATTGATCGAATTAGGATTTATCCGAGAGGAGCAACATCCAGACTAGCTAGCCAATATTGTTCCAGTCATGAAGAAAAACGGTAAAATCAGGATTTTCATCGACTTCAGGGACCTGAATATGGTGTGTCCAAAAGACGACTTTCCTCTCCCAATCACGGATGTCATTATCGACAATACGTGCGGATTTGAGAGAATATCTTTTATGGATGGCTTTTCAGGTTATAACCAAATCAAGATGCACCTGGATGACGAGAAGCATACAGCGTTCAGAACGCCCCTCGGTGTCTTTTGCTACACGGTTATGCCTTCGGTCTAAAAATGCAGGCGCCACGTACCAGCGAGCAATGACTAAGATTTTCCAAGAACACCTCAGGAAAACAGTCGAGTGCTACGTTGATGATTTGGTTGTAAAAAGTCGCAACAAAGAAGATCACATCAAGGATTTGAATACGATGTTCGATCTCATGCGGAGTCATCAATTGAAGATGAACCCCACTAAATCCTTCCTTGGAATGTCCAGCGGAAAATTCCTTGGATTCGTCATCACCACTAAGGGTATACATATCGATCCTGATAAGGTGAAGGCGATACATGAACTGCAACCCCCTAGAAATCTAAGAGAACTCAGAGGATTGCAAGGGCGTTTAGCTTACATCCGACGGTTCATATCAAATCTTTCTGGGAAGTGCCAACCATTCTCTAAGTTAAACAAGAAAGGTGTATCATTTATTTGGGACGACGCCTGCCAAAAAGCACTCGAAGATATCAAAACATATCTGACGAATCCTCCTGTTCTCGTTGCACCAAAATCAGGTAAACCGTTCTTGATTTACCTCAAGGCGATGAACCACTCAATAAGTGCTTTACTAGCACAAGACGATGATAACGGTCACGAACAGGCAATCTATTACCTAAGTCGGACCTTGGTAGGTGCCGAGTCTCGATATCCGATGATTGAGAAAGAATGCCTCGCATTGGTATTCGCAATGCAAAAGATACGGTATTATTTGGTTGGACAGACGATTTACATCATTTCTAACGTTAATCCAGTACGGGTATTTATGACGCAACCGGTCTCTATGAATTGGCGGTTAGCGAAGTAGGCCCTTCTCTTGTCCCAATATGATTTGCATTTCAAACAGCAGAAGTCGATCAAAGGGCAAGCGATTTGTGATCTTTTGGTGGCAAACCCGACAACGGATACAGCAGAAGTATATGATGACTTGCCGGATGAAACCCACGAGGTTAACACTACATCGCACCAACAAGTATGACAATTATACTTCGATGGTGCTTCGAGGATAGTTAATAGGGCAATAACCCCCAGGTGTTCTACAGTCTCCTCCGGAGTTAGAGTTGTCTTAATTTAGCTTATTCATTGACTAGTCCGTGCTCCAATAATGTAGCCGAGTACAACGCGCTTCTCATTGGACTCAGTTTCGCCAAGGAGCTGGGGGTCGAATATCTCGAAGCTTTTGGGGATTCTCAATTGATAGTCAACCAAGTCCGTGGAGAGTATGAAGTCAGGAACCAAGACCTGATCCCGTACCACCAGGAGGCCATCAAAATGGCAGATTCTTTTGAAGAATTCTTTATTGAATACATCCCTCGTCTCCAGAACGCTTATGCGGATGCACTGGCAGCACTAGCGGTATCACTTGCGCAGCCTCCCGAAACTGAACTATTAGTCACAGTAAGGACGCATCAACTCTGCATACCCATATACGATATGGATATCGAAGAGGAAGATGATAGAAACATAAACGCCAAGGAGGTGAATTCAACTCAAATTGAGTCTGAGTCCCGAGATTGGCGTTTTCCTATCATTGACTACGTCCAATATGGTATTTTGCCAAAGGATGTAAAAGAAAGGGAATCAATCCGCCGAAGAGCACCAAGATTCTTCTATAATACCGAGACCCATACATTATACCGTAGAGGGTACGATGGTTTGTTACTCCGATGCCTTTCGAACAAAGAAGCAGAAGAAGTTCTTAAGGAAGCACACGAAGGAGAATGTGGTGCGCATCAGCCCGGTCCCAAACTGTATGATCGCATAAGGAGAATGGGATATTTTGGGCTAACTTTTCCCCCTTCAGTCAAGAGTGATCGATTCATTCTCGTAATCACGGATTATTTTTCAAAGTGGGCTGAAGCAATTCCGCTTAGAGTAGTGAAGACGAACAACGTCATAAGTTTTATCAAACATCATGTTATATACCGACACGGCGTGCCAAGACGGATCATTCATGACAACGGTCCACAGTTCATAAGCAACGCCTTCGTCAGGTTTTGTGACAAGTTCAAAATTCAAGATGTTTCGTCAATAGCTTATTATCCCGCCTCGAATGGATTAGCTGAGGCTTTTAACAAGACGATCATTAAGATTTTATCAAAGCTTGTGAAGACCAATAAACGAGACTGGGACGATAAACTCGGTGAAGCACTCTGGGCTTATCGTACCACCATACGCACACCTACAGGAGCTACCCCATATTCGTTGGTATACGGATGTGAAGCTGTGCTACCTTTGGAGATTCAAATCCCATCCCTTCGGATCGCTCTCGCAACTGAGATGACGACAGAAGAACAGCATCAAAAACGTCTCGAAGAACTCGAGAGGTTGGATGAAAAGTGCTTGGAAGCTCAACAACACATTGAGTTTTATCAAGCCAGAATATCTAGGGCTTTTAACAAAAGAGTCCGACAGAGAAGCTTCAAGGAAGGAGATCTGGTCCTCGCTGCTCGCCGACCGATAATCCTCAACTCCAAGAAGAAAGGTAAATTTGAACCCAAATGGGAAGGACCGTTTGTAATAGACACAGTCTACTCAAACGGCGCATATTGCCTGATTACTCAAGAGGGCGTCAGACAATTAATGCCAATAAATGGGAAGTTCCTGAAAAAGTACTATCCCTAGTACATTCAGGATAACCCATTTACCGGGAAGTTCCTTGAAGAATATTACACTTAATATTCTAGAGGATAACCCAAAATCATTGTTCACCACCAAAATCCCTCACTGATCAATTTCAATTGACAGTGGGTCCACCAAAAATGCCTTTCTGGCCCTCTTGACTCTTTTCATGAACAAGAGGTCCACTTTCAGTTCAATCTTTCTATGAACAAGAGGTCCACTTTCAGTTCAGAGTCCCCTTTCGATAAACGAAAGAACTCCCTTCTTTTTCTCTTTGGTTAAGCCTTCTCATGGTTATAACCGAAGTTGAAATTTCACTTTGATAAATGAGAAACTCATCTTCAGATTAGATAACCAATCCTATAAAAGGTAAGTTTATCTAGATCTTCCAGATTCTCGGAGTGGAGATCCCACTTCTAGTTTCTTTTGCGCTGGAAATAGAATATAAAATTCTTCCTTTCCAGAATCAAGGAATAGAATATAAAATTCTTCCTTCCTTGTATTCGGGTTCGCCTTCACCCTAAAAGAAGACTGGGAAATAGAATATAAAATTCTTCCTTTCCCACACCAACCTTTTCCAAGAATTTGTCAATCTAGGATTCATCCTAGGAAGTTTATTCCGAATCCTAAGCAGGGATAAGTTTGCGCCTAACACACGCTGCCGGTTTAGTCTTCCTCCATAGAAAAAGACATTAGAGTTTGATTCTGGGGTACCCTATCCTGAAACCTAAGCAGGGATAAGTCTGCGCCTAACCCGCACTGCCGATTAGTTCTTAACCGTTAAAAAGAACACCCGCCCACATATTCAACATTGTGGCAGGTTGTTATTAATAACACCAAAATCCATGCCTTACACGCATGGGGAATTTCATCCTGAATCCTAAGAAAGGATAGGCCGACGTCTAGCACGCGTCGCCGATTTAGTCTTTTACCGATTGAAAAAAACACCAGAATACCAGTCTGGGGTATTTTATCCCGAAGCCTAAGTAGGGATAAGTCAGCGTCTAATACACGTTGCCGGGTAGCCTATTCCCGTAACAATGATGAAGTCTACGTATTCGAAGTCATAGCGGCGAGTCTCAGAGAATTCACTCTCTTAGCATAACGTTACATGCGGAACAGATTTAGACAATCCGCATGCTAGCCCAACTCAAACGGTAGTCGGTAAAGGCTAATCAAATCCGTTGAAGGCTGGGGGTTAGCTAAAAATCCTAAAGTCAACACCTAACACGTGTTGTCGGGTAGCCTATTCCCGTAACAAATGGGAGCTATGCTAGGGGACCTATAAGCAATTTTATATGCCTACATCACTGTCTTAGCACAACGTTACATGCGGAACGGATTTAGACAATCCGCATGCTAGCCCGACTCAAACGGTAGTCGGTAAAGGCTTATCAAACCCGTTGAAGGCTGAGGGTTTGCCAAAAATCCTGTGAGTATTATGGTCAATCATTCCAAACAGAATGAGAAATCACAATAAAGATAAAGATAAAACCATTTCCACTAAGAGGATCAAATGTTAAAATATTCAGTAAATGAAATCATACATCAAGCCCATGGCTAAAAATCTGCTGACTAAACTTAGACAGCTTCTCATCATAAGCTTGCCTAAGCTCATCCTGCAATTCAGCTCTGATGGACTCTTCAGTGGTGGCTAAAGTCTTCATAGAAACCTCCTCCGCCTCAACCAGCTTCTTCTTCAAGGATTTCAACTCCTCAGATAAGGCAGTGTGGGCTTGTTGATCCTGTACCTTCGTCATTTGAAGGATACTCAAAGTCTCATCTTCTTCACGAAGTCCTCTTCGGAACTGTTCTATCTTGGTCTCACAAGAGGCAATAGAAGAGTCAAGATCGCCAAGTGAAGATGATCTAACAACAAGGTTGGCCTCAACTCGGTCTACCCGATCCCGCTGCACCTGAATCTTGGACTCAGCAAAAGCTCGAGTATCACGCCATGTCTGTAAGCGGGTATCCAAATTAGCAGCAATGAATGAAGAGGCACCTGCATCCCGGAGCTTACGTAACATCTGAAGCTCGTGATCCAGGCAATCAAGGTCATCAATTATAGCCTTCACCAGATTCGGATATCCTGCATCTCTTATTGAATTAATTCTGGGATCAAGGAAAGGCTTAAATTAGTGAAGGAAAAGCCCGTCGTGGAAGAGTTTGCCAATCATAGTATTCACGAAGGAGAAGAAGGAACGGACTTCTATACAGATGACGATCTTCTCAGGATCATTGTCTGATAACAACTCCTTCGCGAGGACATGAAGCCGAGAAGAAAGCCCTACACAAAAAGGAAAAAATCCACCAAAAGCCTTGATGAGGAAATAAATGACAGTTCTCAGTTACTTAATTTATACCTCCTTCCCCTTGAGACACTGGGGGTAGTGGAGGTGTAACCACTATTGATGTATCAGCTGATGTAGTTGGTCTCACAGCCGGCTCAACAGGATCAGTCTCGACAAAAGCTTCTGTCAAACACAAAACAGAATTCTCAGATTCATCACATTATAGCTGCATTAGTCAAAAAAAAATGGCTAGTCCTATAATTAACCTGAGAAGAGGCACGTACCTTCAAAAGGACCATCTTCGGGATTCTTAGGGAGTGTAGACTCAGGAAACATATCTTCAGGCAATCGGTCATTAATCTGAGGAGAGCCATATATGAAGTGGAGCATAGGAGTGTCCACAAGCAAACCTTCCTCGTCGAAATCATCAGTAGAAAAATCTGACACAAGAAAATATAAATGCGAAAGAAGAATAAAGAGACTACGACCAATGGAAATGAGTTACCTCCTACAGATGTGTTAGCCTCTCTACTCTCAAGGTCCACGTTCGCCCCCTGCAATTGATCTAAAAGAGCAAGAAGCATAGAGACAATTAAGGGAGGCACGAATTCTGAATCGTTCAACTCCTTTGTTTGCCATCTAAAGAGTATATTGTTAATGGTAGACGTACCTAGATTTGCTGAATCGGGTCCTACATTGATAGTCTCCCTAACATCGGCAGCTTCTACAGGCTTTTCGACCTGGTGTGATAAGTCAGGCTCACCAGAAAATGCAAAATCACGAGGAGCAGGATCGAGACTCATCTCGTCTTCCCCACGCTCCCCTATATAGAGATGGAAAAGCATGAGCCTGAAGTTCTGAATAATCAAGAGGATGATCTATAGGGTAGATGTTACCTCTGTCACTAGCGGAATCATCACCAGCCAAATCCATCTCAGATGCTCACAGATCTGCACGCGGCTTGTGGGCTAGTCTCTTTCGCCTAGCAGCTGGGACAACAATCGAAGGTCTCGCCTGAGTAAAAGGGCGGAATTCTTCTTCCTTGTCAGCCTCTGTCCCTGAAACATCAAACAGTTGTCAAGATTTATAACTCTGGAAGACAGAGGGAAAAGATAGATGATTAACCTCGCTCAAAATATTCCTCGTAATCTTCTTTCCTTCTTCGTCAATCTGACGAGTCTTGCTCCGCGTCCTCTGTGACCGAGCATTTTCCCAAATCACACGAAAATCAGCCCGAGAAGCCTCCTCAGACACTAACTCTGCAATCGGCTTCATGGGGACGGTTTTGTTAGCTGCTAACAACCACCTGCAGCTTAAGAAGGTGAGCTTTAACTGACGCTCAGCACTCAGGAGACTGAACTTAGCACCCGTACTGCCCGTCACGGTCCACAGTCATGCCCGGAGACCGTCCACTAAACCGTCATGAGTCTGAAGCTGCTGACGTGGGTTTCCGACATAAAGCTGATCATAACCAAACTGGTGGGCGAATCGGCAGGGTAGATATGGCTCTATAAAACACTGATTCCTCACCCGAAAAGTCAGATAACCCGGCCCTATGAAGGAGAAAAGAAGCTCTTTTATAATGTTGAACCAGGCTGAACCAGACCAAACCAGGCTGAACCAGACCAAACTCGGATGAACTAGCCTGAACCAGGCTGAACCAGGCTTGTGGACCTGTAGCTGCTTCCTGACTTCAAGGAATCCTCGCCCCTCCCACCTGCTATTCTCAAACAACTGTAGTAGGGGAACATAGCGATCTATGGTGCTAGGTACCGACATCATATCAGGACGATGAAGGACGAACCAAGCCATCAGATAAGTGTATGGGAGCTCCACCTTAGTAAGAGGAATCCGAGCCGACGGTACATCTTCTTTCTGTGTGAAAGCACTAGAAATCTGTCGAAGACCTTGATGAATGTTAGCTACCATCACCGGAAGAAGCGAAAGTTCCTTTTTGTAGGCAAGCTGAATTGCTGGGTATAGCACTTCCAATGGCAAAATGTCACTGGACTGATACGGGACCACGTATTTCTTTAACCAGATAGCGAGGTAATCGACGAGAAGGGTCATCGGCTGAATCGATGCGGTCTCATGCCATAAGAATGATTTAAATTTGGTCCCTGCAGGAAAGCCACTCTCGGGACTGCTAATGGTATAGGAGCGAGCGTCAATCTTCTTGAGCAGACCATTGACCTCTGAAGGAGTAAGCGTTGCCAGCTCACAAATAGCCTCGCCAGAATTTCTCTCTAGATTTCTGAACAAATAACATGCGAACTACCTCTGGCTTAAATGTGACTTAGTCCTCTTCGCTAAAGGCTCAGACTGCACCAAAGCAATATGGTAGTGACATGTAAGATCCCATAAAGTCTCATAACGGTCGGGCATGCGGTCCTTCAGCTGACTCAATTCATGGTTGGAGGGAAAGTACTCCTGATATAGCATCTGACCCATGGGCAAACCAGAAATCTTGTGCATCTCATGAAGAGCCAAGCCCAACTCTCCGTGCCTAGTCAGAAAAGTGTTCGAATCCGGGTTATAGAGCTCGCACAAAGCGAAGAAATGTTTAGCGCTGATGGGTAAACCATACATGGTGGAACGAATGGCTGCATATAGACCACAAGCGTACAACTCCTCGCTCCATTGGCTTAAGACATACTTCGTCATACGAGCCCACCAAAGCTTGTCTAAAGAATGAACCCAGCCATAGAATCTATGGCGCGCCGCAGGCATCTCCCGTCCTAAGTCAGCGAGACGATTCTTCAAAGTAGAAGCAGAAGAAAGAAACTCGTTACGCGGCGGTGTATCCAGTCCCAATACTCCAGGACGCAATCCAATGATATGACTCCTGCTCGAACCAGGAGCTGCCTGATGAGTAATATAGCCGCAGTGAACGCTCTCGTGCTCCTCCGTCAAGCGCCACGACATCTCCCGTGTCACGGCCTGACGCCTGAGCTCAGTCAATGAGCGGTGTCGAGGAATCTTAGGCAAATATAGAAAGCTACCGTCATCTTTATGAAGCCACTGCTCGTCATCAATAAACACTGCATCAGGATCTCTAACAGAGTCACCAAATAAAAAGTCAGTCTTCCTGAGAGGCTGAACAGAGCTGATATCCTTCACGAAAGGCGCATCAGTAATCAGCTGTCGAAGAACTCGATGGCCACCTTCCTTCACCACTTGGGCAACCTCTGTCGACGTGCCCGAAGCAAACTGAGGAGTAAGTGGAATAGGTGAAAAATCATCGGAGGTCGAATAATACTCGTCACGATGCCCGTACACTGCATGAGATGAGAACGCTCCATAAGGATATCCCACTGGAAACAAGCAATTAAGCGTTTGTTAGTCTCAGTTATAAAAGGAAGTTGAACTCATCTTACGAATGGATAAGATAGAGTCACTGCTTTATAAAGGGTGAGACGATTTGACCACATTGTGCATTCATAAGATAGGGTATATCAACAATATATCACTGCCTTATAACGCACAATGCAACTTCAAAGCGCCCCCTTTATTTACTTTGAGATATGGTTTTGACCAAGCAAAACCTATCTTTTAAAGCGTCAATCCTCACCAAGGAGAATCAAGGCTCTTCCCAATTGTCTCACCAAGGAGAACAAAACGGGGGAAAAGGACTAATCTACAATTTTCAAAATACGCCAAAAAAGAGATCACCAGCATACGAGGGAAGCACGCCATCAGCCGACACAGTAGGGGATTGACCTCTCGGGATATGCGACATGGTGATCTGCAAAGTAAATCAGAGGATCAGATACAGAAAAAATTTTAGTTAGGATGACAAACTCTAACCCTAAAATTTTAGCCCCTCTCTATTACAATTAAACCCCTCAGATCTCCAAATTCTACCCCCTAAAATATGAGCTCGAGGCGTCAAATCACAAACCCTAACCCTCATATGCAATCCCACAAATTCATATACTGAATTAAACATGAAATGTGCCAAAATTATGGAGGATTTACCTGAGGAAAAGCTCGAGGATCCAATAAAAAATCAGATCTTGAAAGAGGCTCGAACCACGTGCTCGAGGGGCCTGAGATAAACTTTATATATGGAGATTTTGAAGGATTTTTCAGTCTAAGATCAAAAGGAAAGATAGATCTAAGACAAATTTGAAGGTTTGAAGGAGAAAAGATGCACGAGGTAAAAGAAAACTTCAAAAAAGGGGAGAAGGGGGGCCGGCCCTAAAGAGAAGAAAAAGAGGCTCTTTTATAGTGTTGAACCAGCCTTGAACCGGACCAGACCAGGTTGAACCAGACCAGACCAGGATAAATCAGTTCAAATGAGACTGAACCAGACCAGATAAGGCTGAACCAGACCAGACCAGGCTGAACCAGAGATTTTTTTTGAGCCTAATTACTGCCTTTTTTGGGTCATTATCGGGCCGGTTTAGCTCATTCTTAGTACTCCAATAAGGTATACAAGTATAAATTATTCCCTATTTTTGTTGAGAAGTTTCTGGAGAGTATTTTTCTAAAAATATTCTTAAGGATAACTCAACAACACTCCGAAAAGTATAAGAGTATAAACTACTTTTCAAGACTCCAGCAGACGTACGAGTATAAACTGTGTCAAACACCGGACAACGCGTTACAAATGAAGACTTAACGCCAACAATCTATGGTCGGTTCTATGTTGAAGCAGCAAACACGAGCTAAAAATCAGAAAATCAGGAATTGACTTCAAGTTCAAAATTCTGACAATGGTCAGACAATAAATGCAGCACCGGAACCCTTGCAGACATTCGGCAAAGCACTGAATAGCTTGGAGGATTAAAAGAATCAAGAACAGAAGCCATTCCAAGGTCCCGTTACACCGACTGAAGGTTGGGACAATCATATCCAAAGTATTCCAGACTCTTCTATAAAAGAATGAGGCTGAAATACTTTGGAGGGGGTATCTGTAGGCATATAAAACTACTTATAGGTCCCTTAACACAGCTCGACACGATGATTCAACAAACCAACGAACCATCGGGCGATATATCCAAGCATGACCGATAAACCACAACACCAAAGCGGATTTACTGCCAAATCAGGATCCGGACTGCCAAATCAGAGTCCAGATCAACAATGAAGTTCGGATAAACCGTGAAACCGGAAAACGGCACAAAACCAAACACCGGGAGGGCTCGGCCAAAACCGAGCCACCTCTAGGTGGCTCGGCCAAAGCCGAGCCACCTTCACCTAGGTGGCTGAGCCACGACCGAGCCACCTAGCCGAGCCACCCAGATCTGGATTGAAATGCCTATAAATAGAGAAGGAGGGCTGATTTTTGAGGGGACTTGGAACTTTTGAGGTGAAACTCTGCCGGATTAAGAACTGAACTTTGGAGTTTTGGAGCTTTGAAGACTCAGACTTTTCAGATCTGGTTCTTGGCGACCGTCCACGTCAAATAAGGCAGGAGTTCGAGAGAGATCAGATCTGAGATCCACACGGTTATCCTCCGGATCAAAACTTGGTTTTTGATCCCGAGAAGAGTATCGATTTCGCTTGGTCGATTTCGATTACTTAGGGCTATTATTTCCTTGGTAAAATAATCCCCTCGGCTGTTATTTCCTTCGTGAAATAACACTCGTCATACCGTATAGATCCGACCGGATCAAGATCGCGCGGTGGTCCACAGATTAACCCCGGCGCAGGCAAAGAACCCACACAAGCAAGAGACCGCAAAACAGGATCTTACGATTTGTTCGAGAAAAGGAAAGTTGTAATTTTTATTTTTTTCTTTGATTTTGTTGTAACCGGATCTTATAAAAAGACCGGATCTTTTGTAACCGATAAACTATTATTCAAGAAAATAATGACTTTAATGAAAACGATTTTCCCCGCGAACAGCCTCCTTGGCAACTTCATTAGCATTACCACCGGAGGCTGAAACAATGATTCCAGTCGCGGGACGCAAATTGGCAACTTCATTAGCATTACCACCGGAGGCTGAAACAATGATTCCAGTCGCGGGACGCAAACTATACTTTTCCAAGATTCCTATGGAGGAAAACTCAGAGTCGCGGGACGCAAACTATACTTTTCCAAGATTCCTATGGAGGAAAACTCAGACAAGACAACGACAGGTGAAGTCTGTACAACCTCTATGGAGTTCGAATCTAGGGATTGGCGATTCCCGTACATCGACTATGCCCTATATGGAATTTTGCCTAATGATCCTAAGGAAGCGGCTGCAATTAAACGAAAAGCCCTCCGATTCTATTACGATGCAGTGTCTCAAGTCCTGTATCGTAAATCATATGATGGAGTCTTGCTTTGATGCCTCTCTCAGAAGGAAGCAAAAGAGGCCCTCAAAGAAGCTCACGACGGAATGTGTGGGGCTCATCAGCCCAGAGCTAAATTAGGGGATCGCCTCCGACGAATTGGCTATTATTGACCGAAGACGTTCTCAGATGCGGTTGACTACGCTAAACGTTGTCACGCATGCCAAATTCATGGGGACTTCATCCATCAAGCACCTGGGAACTTACACCCCACAACGGCGTCCTGGCCCTTCGAAATGTGGGGTATTGATATAGTGGGACCGATTTCCCCTCCGACGTCCAAGGGGCACCGATTTATTTTAGCTGTGACCGACTATTTCTCCAAATGGGCGGAGGCAATCCCGTTGAAAGTATTCAAGACTTCAAACGTGATCAAGTTCATCAAACATCACGTCATCTATCGCTTTGGAGTCCCAAGACGCATAGTTCACGACAACGGGACACAATTCGTTAGCTTTGGGTTTTAGAGATTTTGTGACAGATTCAGAATCCAAAGTGTCGCATCTACGACATATTATCCGCTAGCAAATGGTCTTACAGAAGCTTTCAATAAAACCATAGTGAAGCTTCTCAAAAAGTTTGTTTCCAAAAGCCGGCGCGATTGGGATGAAAGACTCGGTGAATGTCTGTGGGCTTACCGCACGACGGTAAGGACCCCTACAAGAGCTACACCATTCTCTTTAGTATGCAGTTGCGAGGCCGTATTGCCATTGGAAATTCAGATCCCTTCTCTGAGAGTTGCTATTACAACGGGACTAACAGAAGAAGAAAAACATCAACGACGTCTGCAAGAACTTGAAGCCTTAGACGACAAACGACTTCAAGCTCAGTAACAGATCGAGTTATATCAAGCCCGTATTTCCAAAGCCTACAACAAAAAGGTTAAGGAACGGATTTTCAAGCCCGTATTTCCAAAGCCTACAACAAAAAGGTTAAGGAACGGATTTTCAAGAAAGGTGATTTAGTTTTGGCCAACAGACGACCCATGGTGATGACACATAAAACCAAAGGGAAGTTCAATCCTAAATGGGAAGGGCCCTTCGTAATAGAATCAGTCTATTCGAATGGAGCTTACCGCCTCATTGATCAAAAAGGAGACAGGCTCATGATGCCAATTAACGGGAAATTTCTTAAAAGATATTTTCTGTAAAACACCTTAGCCGAATCAGGCTGGGGGTTGCCCATTTATAGTGTAATTCTGTATTGTATGGCATCATGTTAACATTACACCTCTGACGATTGAAATTTTCTAGAATTATTCTAATAAAGAGAATTTCGATTTCATGCTAGGTTAACACTATACTTATGACATTTGCTTTACTTTTCATTGTCCTGAACCAAATTTCAACAAAAGAGATGATGAAAGGCAAAATGATATCATTTTCATTCAATATTGTTAATTTGAATACAAAATGAAGACAATCGAAATGAAAATAATACAAAATTATTCCCTAGCTAAAAAGCGATTCAGGTCCTAAGCATCGGGGTTCATCAGTCTAAAAGACTTGAGTTTGGATTTCAGCGCTAATATGTTCTCCTCACGAGCCTTTTTGACTTCTTCTGTTATCTTGCTCTTGAGCTCCTCTTCATTTAGTGCTCCTTCTGCAATCTCTCGCCTAATCTTGTCAGCAGCAACAAGTTCATCACAATAGCCCTTGAAAAACACGTCACAGTAAGCAATTAACCCTTTTATAACTTCCATGTCACCTGCTAATCGAGCAGTTATCTGAGATTGCTCAATACCAGCGCGGGTAAGCTCGATCGCAATATCCCGAATACCTGTAGCAAAACTGCCCAAGTCCACTTGCACTTGAAGATGTTCCCCGCGCAGGCAAGCAATACAAGATTCTGTCTCGGACAGACTCTTCTGAAGAGCCTCTTGGCGCCGTACTTGCAAAGCTCTGGCTTAAGACAAAGCTTGATCCACTTCTGGCCTTGTGTCATCGCGCTGCAGCATTGAAAGGAATTCTAGTTCGTATTCCAGAATGATTATGCTCTTACGACAATTGTCGGTCAACAGTGCATCCCCCTGATCCTTGATCTTGGCGTGACACTCCAACAGATGGGGTTCAAAAACTTTGAAACTCACGCCCCCGAGACTAACGATGTTGATAGTCATTTGCATCCAATGCTCTAACTGCTCGATGAGCTTCCTCAAAGTTTCTGAGCTTGGGGGTAGAGCAATAGGATAAATGAAGCAATTCGCATAGTCAGTGCGAGTGGGGATAGGCGCTACTTCAGATGATAGTTTTTCAAGTGTACTTGGCACTGAGCCTGATATGGTCAATCCCCGCCCACCTGTTGGTATTTCAGGAATGAGAGGAGCAGCTGGAAGCATAGTATCCCTGCTGTTTTCAGGAGACGCAGTACGTGCCGACTTTATGGCGTCCCCCATCAGCTTAGCTTTCTTGGAGTTCTTAGCTGCAACGGGTTTTCGCTTCCGAATCCTCTTCTCATATTCGCCTTCCTCCTCAGCAGTAAGAGCCCGCTTCCCTGATGATCTCAAGGAGCGAGACTCAGGAGGGGGTGTTCTCTCGAGAGCTTCTTTAGTATCCTCTTCTTCAGAAAGCTCGGCAGTGGATAATTCCTTCGGAATCTCCTCGATTCCGGAGGCCTCTCGTTCGCAGGACAGATAATCCTCTATCCCTGGTAATCGAGTCCTGGCAGAACCACTTCTCAATTTATAAAATTCCCAGATCTCATTTATGCATGAAGCATATATATTATATTCGGGGATTCGAGAAGCTTTGTCTAACCAATCGCGGAAGTCCGCTACGGTAGAACAACCAGGCGGCAAATTAGGCAGAGTAAACTGTGCATGAGTCCCTCGGGCAGCAAAGAAATACCAAGCACGAGCTCCTTCGAATAGATTCCCGATGTGAGCCAATTGCGGATTAGGGTTACCAACATAAAGCTGGTCATACCCGAACTGTTGAGCAAAACGTGAAGGAACGTAGGGCTCAATTATGCATCTCTCACCTATTCGGAGAACCAGGTAGCCCACTCTGATAGTGAGAAGCCATTGGAAGGTCCCTGTGTTTAAGAGCGAGGACCCTTCGAAGACTACGTCGCCAAACTTCGGGCCTTCTTCTTCAGCCCCATCAAAGCAAGGGCGACAGCAAAAAGGATCATAATTGTTTTCCAAAGACAAGAGTTGTTTAGCTCGGACTATGTACACAGTTGTCCATGTGACTGACTCAAGCCTTTGCACGAAAGGAACAGAGGTTTCGCTATCATGTATGATCCCTTTCATCAAGGAGGGACAATGCAGCACAAACCAAGCCACTAAATAAGTATAGGGCATTGGTGTGCGGGGTTGGGGAGTCTTCCAAACTTTCCTCCCGGCAACATTCATCTCTTTGACTTCTAGGAGTTCAGAAATCAAATCCCGTAAGCCTCTCTGCAAGCAACCTGTCATTGCAGAGAGAAGACTTAGAGGTCTTCCGTGAGCCAGAAGAACGACTGGGTAGACTACCTCAACCAAGATTGATTCAACTGGCTTTGTCGGCACGACACACCACTTTAACTATAGCATCAAGAAGCCAGCAAGGAGGGCCGTGTCAGAAATAGGAATTGCAGCTTGATGATGAAAACTTTCAAATTCGCTGTTAGCTTCAAATCCATCTTCCAAACACGTGTTCCTATAAATAGCATTAGGGGTCTTGATGCGAGCTTTAATGCTCTTAGCAGAGCTTACAGCAAGACGGGTCACCATCAAGTCTTTCTGACCTAGGTTCTGAAATAAGTAATCTGCCCAGGCAGTATGCATAAGACCACCCCCACGCATCCCAGCGACCTGAGCGCAGATGTGGAAATGGCATATCAACTCCCAAAAGGTGTTGTATATCACTGGATGAGCAGTCTTCAGGAGGGAGAGTTCTTCGGTGGTGGGAATAAATTCTTCATAGGGCGTTTGCCCGAAGGATAGTCCCGATATCGCATGCATCTCATGGAGAGAAAATCCCAACTCCCCAACAGGTGTGAAAAAGGTGCAGCTATCCGGATTGTATCGCTCCAACATAGCAAAGAAGCATGGATAACTCTGAGTGATCCCACGTCTTATAGCCTGTACTGGTATGGTAAGAACAGACTGAGCAAGAGGTTCCTTGAGTTCCTTAAGGACAAAATCCACCATCCGGGTCCACCAACCATCTTCTCCAGAAAACAACCAACCAGGAGAACGGAAAGCTTGTGCAGGAAATTCGCCTCTAGCAGCAATAAACTGGCGTATGAAAACGTTCGCTGGAAGAGGTGTCTCCTGAGCGAAGTCCTTTTTCTCAAATCTGCCAGGTCTCAGACCTTTGAGTTGTCCACCAATTTGAACACGAGATGATCGACCAGATCCAAACGAGATGTTTTCCTTCTCCTTGACGAGATCAAAGGCCAAGCCCCTGCGACCACCGACACTCAAGAAGTAGGAAAGAGGGTACAATCTCTTCATGCTTGGAAGGAAGAGTAAATGATCATCGACTCTTCGCAGCATCCGGGAATCCTCTACATCCCCAACTTGACCATCAGCGGATATATGGTCTCCAAACAAGAACGATGGTTTGGCAAATTGGTCCAGACCCGCAGGGGTTTCTAGATCCATATCAGTGATTAGAGCCCTAAGAGTGGAACACCCAGCAAACCTAATTAAGTGTGTCCGCTCCAAGCTAGGGGAAGTGCATAAAGGAATCTCCCTGCGAAGACCAAAAGCCCTCCCCACTTCTGGATCATCAGTGTAGTTGAAATGCTGCTTCGACAGAAAAGGCACATTGGGAAAAAGCACTGTAAAATCAGAAGCAATAGTTAGTAGTAGAAATAGGTTGCTAACACGAAATAAACACGAAGGATAAATTCTACGTGCCAAGCCTTAAATACAAGTTCCAACCCTTGTATCAGTACTTGAACGCAGAGGCTGAACCCTGCGTTGTAACACTTGAACGTAGAGGCTGAACCCTGCGTTGTAATATTTGAACGCAGAGGTTAAACCCTGCGTTGTAATATTTGAACGCAGAGGTTAAAACCCTACATTGTAATACTTGAACGCAGAGGTTAAACCCTGCGTTATGATATTCAGACGCAGAAGCCAAGTCCTGCGTTCAAACTTCATACCCAAACATAGGAGTCTTAACTCTATGTTTCCTTAAACGCAGAGTCCTAAGTCTGTGTTTTTAATTTTAACACAGAGTCCTAACTCTGCGTTCCCAATTTTAACATAGAGACTTAGCTCTATGATTCCTAAACGCAGGGTCCTAAGTCTGCGTTTTTGATTTTAACACGAAGTTGTAACTCTGCGTTTCAGACAGAAACGAGTCATCTTCCTCGTTGATGAGAACCCATCTAGGGTTTTCAGAAAACTTGTCGAAACAAGTTGCCATGGCCACCATTTACCATAACAACGAGGTCCATGTGACAGCGACGGTAGTGTCGAAGCGCTCGTCGGAGCAGCGACATCGCCGGTGTTCTCGGCCGGCGACACCTCCAAAGCCGCCTTGGTGGCCTTCTTGGAACCCGAACTCATCCTCCTAGGTGCCATGCGGGTAGTTAATTGGAGAAGACGAAGTTTGTCAGAAAATTGATCGAAATTCAAACGAGGAATCTCGTTCTTGGAATTAAGCAAGGCAAAAGAGTCGAATGACTCTTGATGTGACCTGACAGGCTTATTTATAACAGCCGTCAAGCTGTTAAATCGGTTCAGGACTCTAAGAAAGAATCCCAACCGATTCTGAAATGCAATCTTTTGCGTTAATTGATAAGATCGATTAGATCATAACGCAGAGTTCACTTCTGTGTTCAAGTCCCAAATGCTAGGTTTAGACTTGCGTTATAAGAGTTCTTAACTCTGCGTTTCGAACCTTCAACGCAAAGGTCACCCCTGCTTTATGATTATTTAAAACAAAGGACACACCTTTGTATTGGCAAAACATGATACTTATCTCTTAAGTTCATGAACTCTTTTAGCATGGCATTGTTAAACTTATGTATTTCCTCAGCAGAGTTTAAATCCCCTTCAGGTTAATATTACACCTCAGACAGATGGCATCCCCACAGAGCTTGAATTTAGTTTACATCATTGTAACAGTAATTCCTCTGTCAAAATCCACTTATTGATTCTCATCAAGGGAACAATAGGTCTCCAAAATCATTCAAATCATGATCAATTTACTAACTCTCCCTAACAGAGTAGTAAATACTCAGTCGATCAACTCCTTTCAATGGGGTGATAAAATTCCACAATCTTGTTCAAATCACAAGCACCACAACTCATCACTTTGATGATAAATCTGTTAGCAAGTCCTCCCCAGCGAGACATTAAAATATTCTTCTTGTCATGTTAACACTACACCTCTGACAAAAATCCACTTATCGACTCTCTCCAATAGAGCGATAAGTCCTCAAAATTGCTCCTATAGCAATATTCTTCTTGTCACGTTAACACTACACCTCTGACAAAAATCCACCTATCGACTCTCTCCAATAGAGCAATAAGTCCTCAAAATTGCTTTTATAGCAATATTCTTCTTGTCACGTTAACACTATACCTCTGACAAAAATCCACCTATCGACTCTCTCCAATAGAGCGATAAGTCCTCAAAATTGCTTTTATAGCAATATTCTTTTTGTCACGTTAACACTACTCCTCTGACAAAAATCCACTTATCGACTCTCTCCAATAGAGCGATAAGTCCTCAAAATTGCTTCTATAGCAATATTCTTCTTGTCACGTTAACATTTCACCTCTGACAAAACTGATAAAAATCCACTTATCGACTCTCTCCAATAGAGCGATAAGTCCTCAAAATTGCTTCTATAGCAATATTCTTCTTGTCACGTTAACACTACACCTCTGACAAAAATCCACTTATCAACTCTCTCCAATAGAGCGATAAGTCCTCAAAATTGCTCCTATAGCAATATTCTTCTTGTCACGTTAAAACTCCACCTCTGACAAAAATCCACTTATCTACTCTCTCCAATAGAGCGATAAGTCCTCAAAATTGCTTCTATAGCAATATTCTTCTTGTCACGTTAACACTACACCTCTGACAAAAATCCACCTATCAACTCTCTCCAATAGAGCGATAAGTCCTTAAAATTGCTTTTATAGCAATATTCTTCTTGTCACGTTAACATTACACCTCTGATAAAAATCCACCTATCGACTCTCTCCAATAGAGCGATAAGTCCTCAAAATTGCTCCTATAGCAATATTCTTCTTGTCACGTTAACACTACACCTCTGATAAAAATGCACCTATCGACTCTCTCCAATAGAGCGATAAGTCCTCAAAATTGCTTCTATAGCAATATTCTTCTTGTCACGTTAACACTACACCTCTGACAAAAATCCACTTATCGACTCTCTCCAATAAGAGCGATAAGTCCTCAAAATTGCTTCTATAGCAATATTCTTCTTGTCACGTTAACACTACACCTCTGACAAAAATCCACCTATCGACTCTCTCTAATAGAGCGATAAGTCCTCAAAATTGCTTCTATAGCAATATTCTTCTTGTCACGTTAACACTACACCTCTGACAAAAATCCACCTATCGACTCTCTCCAATAGAGCGATAAGTCCTCAAAATTACTCCTATAGCAATATTCTTCTTGTCCTCAAAATGGCTCCTATAGCAATATTCTTAACGCTGACAAAGATCCACTTATCGACTCTCTCTAATAGAGCGATAAACCCTCAAATTACCCTGATCGCAATTTCTCGCATGTCAACATCATACCGTTGACAAAATTAATCTATTGACTCTTTCCAATAGATCGATAGATTCCCAAATCTCTGTTATGTTAACAAACCATCTCTAACAGTTCTAACCCGTTTGAACCAGCTAATTCTTCTACAAATGAATAACGAGTGTTCATATACCCATCCCCAACAAGTTAAAATTTTTCTAGAATTATCTTAGATGATAACAAAGGAAATTTATAAAAAACAATTGGGCGTTTTCCATATAGTTTCATTATTGCAAGTCAGAACACGACACATGCAATAAATAGAGACAAACCAGAATCACTCTTTTTATTTTGCTCAGAAATATTAAGGAGTGATACAAAAATCATGTTCTTATCAAACAAAAAGAACAATACATGATTAAGCCTCTGGATCAGTAAAAGTGAAATACGATAGCCTTTCTTTGTGAGCAGCCTGCACCATCACCTCGGCTTTCTTCCTAAGGGCGCTTTCGTCCGGTGCAATTGCATTAGCTTGCTTTTGGAGAAGTTCAAGGTCCTGCACCGACGAACGGTAAGTGACATAAGTTTTCACGCTTTCTAGTGTGAGCTTTTTCAAGATCTCTTCCTCTAGCGCGAGCTCGGCCTCGTGTCGAGCCAACTCCACCCTGAGGCGATCAATTTCTGCACGAGACGTTTGTATGGCAGCACCAGAAGCGTCCACATCATGTTGCTTCTGAATGCATTGCCCCTGTAAGGATGCAATTTCAAGCTCCCTTTCAGTGATGGCTTCTTGAAAAGTTTCATATTAGCGGGCCGCTTCAGCTTGAAGATTATCAAAGACTAACGCAGCCTGGGCAGCAAGATTAGCTCGATGCAATTCTTTCAAAGCCCTCAGATCTTTTTCCAACCGAGAGATGCCTTTGGAGCAATGCTGGAACAATCGAGCATCATCCACATATCGAATGCCGTTCAAAGAGTTCATGAGTATTGGTTTGAAAAAATCAAATGAATCTCGTCCAGCACTGATCTCCTCAATCGCTATCTTCATCATATCTTCCAACGGTCGTATAAGAACTTTTAGAATGGAAGGGATGGCTACTAGACTTAGAGACTTCATCGGAGATGTCGATGGGGAGCCTAAAATCATAGACCCTGGTGCAAGAACAGTGGGTGATGATCGGGAAGAAGCCGGAGAAGCCATCGTGATGTCCAATTGTGAAGGACTAGAAGGAAGGACCATGAGTGCTCCTGTTTGGGTTGAGCCTGGCGCATTCTCTGTCACCACAGATTTTAGGGGAATCGTTAGCGAAAGAGGTTCTTCTGGCAAAGAACTTGTTGTCACTGGCAGTGATTCAGAGGGAGGAACGTCTGCTGCTTGTGTGCGGAGAGACGATGATGTATCAGCAGCCTCACGAGTGGGAGAACCTACACAAAAGAGCAGTCAGTATAAAAGAAAGAAACACCAGAGAAATCAGAGTGTGTAATTTCTACCAGTGGGGTAAAAGGGAAGATAACCGGACACCTTGTCAGAAGAGGGTGGTGGCGGATCAGCCCAGCCAGCGGAATTGTCACCATCACTTTCATCCTCATTAACATCATCATTGTGAGATGAGCTCTGTAGACGGTAAAAAATACCTCTATGGGTCTACAGGAAATTTGCCTACGAGAAGAGTTCGCACGCCCAATTCTCTGGCACGGACCTAAACCGCGTAGACGTCGACTATACTCGGGTCCAGGTTCGCCTAACGGTCGACTCGCCAGCATGAGTCAGGGTCGATCAGGATGGCGGAAATTCGCTCGTCGCTCAACTCGCCTGCCCGAGTTCGGAGTCGAATCCGCCAGCAAGCCCCAAAACCGTCAGTACAGCTGGGTATCCACTACCCCACGTGCTGAGATGGACCTTCCCATCCCTCTCGACCCGAAGGGAGAGAGAGCACAGTACCCTAGGACCGTCAAACGGCCGCTCGCAGTGCGCACAACGCGAAGGGACTGGACAGGTGTCGAGTCAACCTGAGTATTCATAAATGCGACTCATCTCGGTTGTCTGAGTCTGGAGGTAGATCCGCCGGCACTCGGCAAGCTGGCTAGACCCACTCGAGTACTGTGTACCTACTTCACCGCCTCTCCTGGCCGGAAAGGAGAAAGCATCGTGCTCAAAGCACGCCGGGCGGTCACGCACAGTACAAGTGATCGGACAGACACTTCATCGATCTGCGAACTCATAAATGCGGTTCATTAATGCTGGTCAAATCCACTCGGATAGCAGTCGGTTGTTGCCTCACATACTAGAATGGGCCTTCCCATCGTAGGTGACAGGACATAGAACACAATCCCTGGAATGACCGTTCATGGTATCGAGGAACGGCGAGACGTCTCTGAAGAGGATGTGGTCACATCCCACAATTCAAGGAGAAGTCAAGCTGTCCTTCTTTCATTTAAAAACCCCTTCCAGCACGATGGAAGAGAGGTCGCAAAACTTGGAGAAAAAAGAGTTGAGACCAAGCTGTTAGCAAATCCTTGCATTACAGCACTGCTGCCTAGTTCCGGGCTCCGATCGCCGACGAACCAAGCAGACCCGAACTCCATTGCCCCGAGCTTCTACTGCGAACTGAAGCTCTCCAGCAACCTCATTCAAACGGTCCAAGGGAAGCAGACTCGACCCGACCATCGAGCGAAGCGTCCTATAGCCACCTAAAGTCCCCACACAAAACAAAGAGGGCCTTCCCTCTGCTTCTGTTGTAAACATTTGATTTGTTAGTTTGTAATAAGCTTTCTTATAAATACAAACGAAACTCCTTTCTTCGGAAGAATCAAATTTTCACCCTACAGAAGATGGCGACCACAGTGGGAGCAGCTGTTTCATCGAGTGAAATGGTGGTGGCTCAATTTGATGAGGTTACTATCGGGACGACAGTAGAGTCCCTCGAAATCGAGTTCGACCAGGCCAAGTACGAAGAATACTTGTCCTCCTCCTCCTCGGGTGGCAATGCGTCCCGCAAACGCCACAGAGCTGTGCGCCGAGGCCGACCTCAGACGGTCAAAGCCTCCGCACCCGAGGGTTCCAACCGAGTCTCATCGGAGGAGCCCACTCCCTCGCGATCGATCAAGGCCAAGCCAGAGATCGAGCGCAAGAGGCAAGGGTCTGCCAGATGGATCGCCAAGCGGTCCACACAGACACCTACCTCGGAGGAAGCGCCGGTTCACTCCGGCACAAACCGCAATGCCACAACCCACGGTGACGTTCTCCCCGCTGGGAGAACTAACCAACAGCGACGGCAAACACCCGTCAGACAGGGGGTCCAAACCTCCATTTCTCATAATGGCCTGAACCATCACACAGGCCCGAGAAACACTAGACGGGAAGGCAAGCTGCCCGACCTCAGAAGGCCCTCCAAATCAGGAGCGTCAACCGAGGACAGCAGAGCCATCCGCTCAGGAGGACTTCGCTTCTCAGGTCATATCCCTGATGCGAACAAACCACACCGAGCATACGAGCTTACCCAAGTAGGCGAATCCTCGAAGGCTGGCGAGCCTCGCCATAATCATTTGGCGGATAAACGTAAAGGAAAGGAAATAGGCGGTTCCTCCCGAACCCGCTCTTCTAAACACGGGGTCGAAACTCGCCCACATACTGGAATTCGCTCAAACGCGAAGACTCGCCAGTCAAGGCGAGATCGCCTGACTCCAACACCAAGGCGTTCCACCCAACACGCGCCAGAGAGAGCGCCCAAAAATCTCTCGTCAGCTCACCAGAGCGACTCTTCTGAGGCCCGGGGTTGTCACCAACCACCCGTAGAAGACCTCAGAGAATTCTTGACTCGCAAACGCACTATTCACGAGGCGAATCCTCAGTGTCATTGCGAGAGACTCATCCACACGGTCCTCGCCGACTGCCAATGCGTTGGAACGGCGAAACCTTCGGTATTTGAGAGGCTTTCTCAACAGGCCTCTCGACCGAGGCCCTCCCGTCGAAGGCGCCGTCACCAGAAAAGACGCGCTGCTGACGACCTGGAACTCTCATCCGCCACAGTCAACATGACGGATAAAGGGAAGGCGGTACTCTCCGACTCGCCAGACTCGGACTCCGTCTTAAGACCTAACACCCGGTCTGCCCGACGCCGGCAGGAAGGCATATTCCAGCGAACCCGTAGTCGCCGGGGGGTAAGTATTGGGTTTGACTATTCCACCCTAATACCTCCCTCCTGCGGCGAAGATGAGGTTCATTCGGCGGCGGCCACATCCCAGACCTCGCGCTCAAGTCAAGACGCGCAGGCGAGGGCGCACATGACCGATACCAACCACGAGCAGACAATGGCTCAAAAGTTGGAGGCACAGCAGGCGACCATCGACTCTCTAAGAGAGATGATGGAGCAACTGCTGAGCAAGAAGAAAAAGAAGGGAACCCAACGTCCCTTGCCCCGGCAGACTAGGGATAAAGAATGGGTACCACCTCACCGTCCAGCGGCTGAGACGGAGGATGATCGACAATCCGATTACTCCTCCAAAACATCGATAGGAACGTCGCACACCGCGGATAGCACCCGTGACAAAAGATTCGACGAGTTCCAGGACCAACTGAACGCGCTGAAGCTTCAGCAAAACATGAACAAGCTGGGGGTGGTACGTCCCTACCCTATCGAATGGGACACGGTCCCATACCCAGTGAAGTTCAAGCCAATCAGTTTGGTGCAGTTCGATGGCAAGGGGTCACCCTCGCAACATATCTATTACTTCATGGCGCAGACCGGATTCCTCACCGGGAACGACGCCATTCTCACCCGACTATTCATAGGTACCCTCAAGGGGGTGGCCTTTGAGTGGTTCCGCAAACTGGAGCCTGGCTCCATCAAGGCATGGGCCGACGTCGAAAAGCTCTTCCTCGCCCGCTTCTTCGACGACGACACGGAAGTGTCAATGGCCACTCTCCTCGCTGAGAAGCAGCGTAAGTCGGAGTCAGTTAACGACTTCGTAAAGAGATTTCGAAATCGATCAGTCCACTGTCGGGACCAAGTTTCCGAGGCGACACTGATTGAGATGTGCCGCAACAATCTGTCAATCCACATCCTGTCCAAAATAGGGGCAGTTGAAACCCGGACTTGGAAGGAACTTGTTCGCCAAGGCGAGCAAGTTGAAAATATGATCAAGAGGCTGGAGGCCGAAGAGCCACAGTCCAAAAAGGGAGCAGCAGAACCAGCGGCGCCAAAGAACCCTCCTCGATCGAAGGGAAAAGAGGCTATGGCCGTAGACTCTGCCGCGGCGCCAAAGTTCGTTCAAAAGCCGAAACCCAGGCAATTTGAACCACGCCCCCAGCGGCAATATGATTTCAAAGAAGACCAGGTAGTGGCGACTCTCGACACTCTACTCAAGAGTGGGCGAATTAAGTTACCAGAAGCCGCGAAGCCTGAGGAGGCGGACAAAACCGGTGACCCAAGTTACTGTGCATATCACAGATTCCTTGGGCATCACACAACCAAGTGCTACGTCCTCAAGGACAAACTCCAGGCCCTCTACGACGCGGGGGTCTTGAAGAAAGAGAAGGTCCAAAAGCAAGTGACGGCGAACATGGTCACTTTGAGCTTTGGGACGGGTCTCCCGGAGGTTCAAGCTCCGGCGGGGATAATTCCTATCCCCAAGGCGGTTTTGAAGATCACTAACGACGATCCTCACAACCAGCGGGAGAAGGGTTTGGTTCCACAAACTCTGCCATCAGGGCAAGTGATGTGGGTCCATCCGGACCTCCTCGACGACGAGCAATGGACCGCACAGCCTTCCAAGGAGGCTAAGAGGAAATATTGCAACGTTGTCACCGCCATCCTGGATACAGACGACGCGGCGATGACTGCCTTAACCGACTCTGAAGAAGACACCAACGTCTTCGCCACGAGAGCCGGAAAGGAGTTTGCGAAGCAATATCCCGCGAGGGCGGAAAACCCAGCAGGACTTCCCGCGAGGCCGGCTGCAGCAGTCCCTCCCAATCCAGAGGAGCCAAGTTCAAGCCGCCAGCCTTACCGGTTCAACGTGCTCGCGCAATTGAAAAGCATACCCGCGCGAATCACCGTGTACGACCTCCTCCGGTTGTCTAGGCCTACCCGGGAAGCCCTACAAGAGGCGTTGGCTGACGCAGAGGCGTTCTCGACCCATTTCTCAAAAGAAACGGAGATCGAACAGGGCTGTACAACTTGCTGCCAAGTCTCAGAGAGACAGATCCCCTGCATCACTTTCACCCCCGAGGACATGCTCATCAAGAACACGTCCCATGACCGGCCGCTGTACTTCACAGGATACGTCGGCTCGGCGAAAGTGGATCGGATCCAGGTTGACCCGGGGTCCGCACTGAGCATCGTGCCCCTGAAGCTAATCAAACATTTGGGGATACCGTCGAAGCGCCTAGCCTCGACCTCGACTACCATCTTCGGCTTCAACGCCACAGGGACTCGGCCACTCGGCAAAATCCGCCTGAAATGTCGGATAGGCGACATGAAGACGGAGGTGACGTGCTACGTTATCGATGCTGAACCCTCCTACAACATACTCCTGGGGCGTCCGTGGATTCATGGCAACCGGATCGTTCCATCCACGCTACACCAGTGTTTGAAGTACGTGGACGACTACGAGCGGGTAAGAACGGTAGTGGCCGACAAACACCCCTTTAAGGGCGTCGAGAACTACTTCGCGGATTCTCTGCTATACCAGGACCCCGACCAGCCACCGGTGGAAGAACTGGAAAGTGGCAATGAGGCGGATAGCGAACCTGAATACGGTGACAGCTTAATTCTGAACGACTTTGAGTCGATTGTAATTGGTTATGAGAGTCACCATGTAACTAACGCCGTTCAGGCAGAGAAGCTTATCATGAATGAGAAATCCGACCTTGCTTATTTGTCGTCTTGCTCCTCGTCCGAAGACGACGCACCTAATAACTCATGGTCGACACTCTACAGTGAGTCTTCTCTACACTTGCCGGTATGTTCGTCATACATCTTCAAGACGCGGCCGATCGAGCCATCGCGAGCTGTATTCGTCGTGCCAGCACGGAAGAGGTATCGAAAAGACATCATCTTCGGTCGAATCGATCGCCCCCTACGCACGCTATGGGACGAATCTGAGGACGAAGACCCAGCGCCCCAGTTCTCGCAATACAGTCGAGTGGCGAAACGCATAATGAGCAACATGGGGTACGACCTCACTCGCTTGGAGGGCCTGAATTACGGCCGAGGACGCAAGACGGTCATCAAACCATCCTACGTCCCCAAAGGGAAGCCCTCAAATTACTTCAACAGGACTAGGAGAGGCTTAGGCTACTCCTCCTCCTCATCGGAGTGTTGTTTTTACGTCGACGAGGATTCCGATTACGCATGTTCAGGAGATCAGTCGTCAACAACCTCGGCCTGGGACTCCGACGTTAGCGTAAGGGATCTGTTCGATGGCCTTACAGTCAACATGGCTACAGTAGACCCCGCCGAAATGGCGAAGGACGAACAACTTCCACTTTACGACGAGACATGGGATCGCCATGTTAGCGCCCAGTGGAACAGTCGCTTCGAACAGCGCGAACCACCAACTGAAGACGAAGTCCTCCAGGTGAACATGGGTACCGAGGCGAATCCCAAACCCATATTCATCAGCGGCAGTCTGCCTCCTCAAGAAAAAGAGGATCTCATCGCCCTCGTACGGGAATACATTGACGTCTTCGCCTGGAATTACGAGGATATGCCTGGCCTGGATCCGCGGGTCGCCACGCATCGCCTCAACATCAACCCTGACGCCAAGCCAGTCAAACAACAGCAGAGGCGGTTTCGCCCCCAAATCATGGAGGCGATCGAATCTGAAGTAAAGAAGCTGATCGAATCCGGCTTCATCAGAGAGGAGCAACACCCCGACTGGGTGGCGAATATTGTTCCAGTCTTGAAGAAGAACGGCAAGATCCGCATCTGCATCGACTTTAGGAACCTCAACGCCGCGTGCCCTAAAGACGAATTCCCTCTGCCCATCACGGATGTCATCATTGACAATACGTGCGGATTCGAGAGGATGTCCTTCATGGACGGCTTCTCGGGGTACAACCAAATCAAAATGCACCCCGAAGACGAGAAGCACACTGCATTCAGGACCCCCATGGGGGTGTACTGCTATACCGTCATGCCGTTCGGACTCAAGAACGCTGGCGCAACCTACCAACGAGCCATGAGCATGATCTTTCGAGATCATTTGCGAAAGACGGTCGAATGCTATGTGGACGACTTGGTCGTGAAGAGTCGCCATAAGGAGGATCACCTCCAAGACTTGAAGGCTATGTTCGAACTCATGAGGACTCATCAGCTCAAGATGAATCCTACCAAGTCATTCTTGGGAATGTCTAGCGGTAAATTCCTCGGTTTCGTCGTCACGACGAAAGGGATCCGAATTGATCCAGACAAGGTGCGAGCTATTCAAGAGCTCCAACCACCCCGAAATCTTAAAGAGCTGAGAGGCCTTCAAGGACGACTGGCTTATATCCGAAGATTCATCTCGAATCTCTCGGGCAAGTGCCAACCCTTCTCTAAGCTGATGAAGAAAGGTACCTCCTTCGTCTGGGATGAGCCATGCCAAAAGGCTTTTGAGGAGATCAAAGCTTATCTCTCAAATCCGCCTGTCCTTGCGGCGCCAATCTCAGGAAGGCCATTCCTCATATACATACGGGCTATGGAACATTCTCTGGGTGCCCTCTTGGCTCAGAACGATGATGCAGGCCACGAGCAGGGCATCTACTACCTGAGCAGAACCTTGCAGGGCGCCGAGCAACGGTACCCAATGGTCGAGAAGGAATGCCTAGCCTTGGTGTTCGCTATCCAAAAGATGCGGCACTACTTGGTTGGCCAAACCATCCATGTCATCTCCCGGATGAATCCCATTCGGGTCTTCATGACACAACCCGCAGCGCTAAACTGGCGCCTGGCCAGGTGGGCACTTCTGCTCTCTCAATACGACATTCATTTCATGCCGCAGAAATCGGTCAAGGGACAAGCCATCTGCGATCTCATGGCTAGTCACCCGCTGGGGGAGAAGACCGATCTATTCGAAGATCTGCCGGATGAACCTCCCGAAGCCAATATGACTTCGTCGCCGGAGGTGTGGCAGATGTTCTTCGACGGTGCGTCCCGCGCAGGCGCGAGCGGCTCTATTTCTGCAGGAGTGGGAGTGGCCCTCACCTCCCCGCATGGTCACGTGTTTCCCCGGGCCTTTTCCTTGACGGAACCATGTACCAACAACGTAGCCGAGTACAACGCGTTGCTCATAGGGCTCGAGTTAGCCAAAGAGCTCGGGATAAAGCATCTGGAGGCTTATGGCGATTCGCAACTCATTGTCAAACAAATGACTGGCGAATACGAAGTCAGGAATGAAGATCTTATCCCGCTCCACCGAGCAGCGGTCAGACTAGTGGAGTCATTCGAGAGCTTCCGTATTGAGCACGTGCTCCGTTCAAAGAACACCCATGCGGATGCTCTCGCATCCTTGGCAGCTAACTTAGCCCAGCCTCCTGGAACGACCCAAAAGGTCGCTGTCGCCAGCCGAAAACTCTTTCGACCCAGAGACGTCCCAGAGGCAAACGCCACTCATCAAGCCTCGGGTCAGCCAGATCAGGAAGACTGGCGTCTCCCGATCATCGATTATGTCCTATACGGCATGTTGCCTGAGGATTCGAAGGAACGAGAGTCTATCCGGCGACGTGCCTCGCGATTCTACTACGATTCAACCACTAAAACGTTGTATCGCAGGTCATATGACGGCTTGCTACTTCGCTGCCTTTCAAAAGCAGAGGCGCAAGAAGCCGTACGCGAAGCACATGACGGCGTGTGCGGAGCTCATCAGCCCGGACCCAAGCTTTGGGATCGCTTACGTAGGATGGGCTACTTCTGGCCTGGGATGGTTACTGATGCAGTCGCTTATGCTAAGCGATGTTACGAATGCCAGATCCACGCCAACTACATGCACCAGCCTCCTGAGGATCTACATCCGACGAGGGCATCTTGGCCCTTCGAGGCATGGGGGATGGACATAGTCGGGCCAATTTCTCCACCATCGGCGAGAGGCCATCGCTTCATCCTCGCGATCACCGACTATTTCTCTAAATGGGCAGAAGCCATCCCCTTAAGAGAAGTCAAGACTAGCGACGTGATTAAGTTCATTAAGCACCATGTCATATACCGATACGGCGTACCCCGGCGTATCATTCACGACAACGGCACGCAATTCGTTAGCCATGCCTTCACCCGGTTCTGCGACAAACTCCGGATACAGAACCTCTCGTCCACGGCCTACAACCCTTCAGCGAATGGTTTGGCCGAAGCTTTCAACAAGACGATCATCAAGATCTTGACCAAGCTGACTTCCACTAGCAAGCGCGACTGGAATGAAAAGCTAGGCGAAAGCCTGTGGGCATATCGCACGACGGTTCGCACACCGACTGGCACTACGCCCTACTCGTTGGTATACGGCTGCGAAGCTGTATTGCCGTTAGAGATTCAGATTCCATCCCTCCGCGTCGCCTTATCAACAGGAATGACAGCCGAGGAGAATCACCGGCTTCGACTCGCAGAACTCGAAGCGCTGGACGACAGGCGACTGGAAGCTCAGCAGCACATCGAGTTTTACCAAGCTCGGATGGCCAGGAGCTTCGACAAGAAAGTCAAGCGCCGAGCCTTCAAAGAAGGAGAGCTCGTCCTATCCGTCCGTAGACCAATGATCCTCACTTCCAAGAAGAAGGGGAAATTCCAGTCCAAATGGGAAGGGCCATTCGTAGTAGAGACAGTCTACTCGAACGGCGCCTATCGCCTCGTCAAACCGAACGGCGATAAAATCATGATGCCCATCAACGGCAAGTATCTGAAGAAGTACTACCCATAGTGCTCCTTCACAAACTCCCACGAGTGCAAGAGTCTAAACTGGCCCTCAGCGCCCTCCAACTGGTACATGAGGCTAAACTGCTCCTACTTTACCCGTTCGGGCGAAAGCCTCTGACGGAATCCAATTCGCCTATCTTCTCCAATGAGATGGCGGATCCACTAAAGTCGTTCATATCACGACAAATCCATCCAATTCGCCTATCTTCTCCAATGAGATGGCGGATCCACTAAAGTCGTTCCAATCACGACATCCCCCGTCAAGTTAACATTAAACCTCTGACAAAATCAACTTACCAATCCTCTTCTAAAGGATGGTGGGTCCTCAAAGTCGTTCCAATCACGACATTCCCCGTCAAGTTAACATTAAACCTCTGACAAAATCAACTTACCAATCCTCTTCTAAAGGATGGTGGGTCCTCAAAGTCGTTCCAATCACGACATTCCCCGTCAAGTTAACATTAAACCTCTGACAAAATCAACTTACCAATCCTCTTCTAAAGGATGGTGGGTCCTCAAAGTCGTTCCAATCACGACATTCCCCGTCAAGTTAACATTAAACCTCTGACAAAATCAACTTACCAATCCTCTTCTAAAGGATGGTGGGTCCTCAAAGTCGTTCCAATCACGACATTCCCCGTCAAGTTAACATTAAACCTCTGACAAAATCAACTTACCAATCCTCTTCTAAAGGATGGTGGGTCCTCAAAGTCGTTCCAATCACGACATTCCCCGTCAAGTTAACATTAAACCTCTGACAAAATCAACTTACCAATCCTCTTCTAAAGGATGGTGGGTCCTCAAAGTCGTTCCAATCACGACATTCCCCGTCAAGTTAACATCAAACCTCTGACAAAATCCGCTTACCACTCTTATTCTGAGAAATGGTAGCCTCCCCCCACGGTCGCTCCAATCGCGACAAGATCCCATCAAGTTAATGATCACCTCTGATGGTTGGCGCCGTTATTCTTACGAATAGCATAGCCTAAGTAATAGCCTACCATGCGACGTGCTATTACTTCTGTCAATAGTCACACTCCTACGTCCCTGAACTATTTGACCTATTCCAGATGTCCTAACATTGCTTTAGGATAACTGATAGGTAGAGTCTACCAGGCGATGACTCCTACCACAATCAATTGTCACATTCCCACATGACGACAATTGTCGAACACGGTTCGACAGACAACCTGTCTGTCGGTTCCCCCATACAACAACTCGCCGAAAAGCGAGTCGAAGTCAAGTTCATCAGTTGGCCGTAAAGGCGAATGTTTGTTCTTTATTGCGATCCAAGGGTTACTCTCTCGATCCCGTTGGAGCTACAACGCGAAGATCGGAGTTAATCCGATCCCACGCTATGAGCAACAGAAAGCAAAACAAGAGCTTAATACGACTAAGTCCTAAACAGGACAATCAGTGGATCGTCAAGTTCAATTCAAATGCCCAACGGCGCAGTCAAAGAGAGAAAACTGTATGCGCAAAGCAAAGGTGAACAGAATAAGCAAAAGGGCCACTACGGGCCATAATTTACATGAGTTTTCAGTTTAGTTGTGATGCCCGAAGTACCAACTAAGTTGACACAAAAAAAAAAGTTCAAGAAGACAGAAGGATGGACTTGAACACGGCATTACAAAAACTTCAGCAGGCTGAACGAGCCGATCTTCGCTTTGAGCTTCGCACGCTCCGCAGCCCGCTGGATCCTCGCCTTCTCCTTCCGCTCCGGTTGCCGCCGGGCCAACTCCGCCTCGCTGGCTTCTTCCTCTTGGCGAAGGAGCTGGAGCTCCTGGTCCACCGCCGCGGCAGCTTCGCCGAGCCTCCTCACCGTAAGCTGGCGCTCCCGTAACTTCGCCTCGCCGCGGAGGGAGCCAGCGTCCTCGAAGAAGGCCCTGTCCAGATAGGCATCCATCCGGTCCAGCACCGCTTGTTGACGCCTCCGCAGACGTTGGAGCTCGGCCTCTTTCGCCTGAATCCTTTTCGCTCGCTCTTTGCGCTCGAGTAGATGACACAAAGAAGGGGGCGGCGGCTCATCAGAGGAATCTTCGTTGGCCAATTCTTCGAGGCGGTACATCCACCCCTCAATGCGCTCAAGCTCCCGCTCACATCGCCGTGTGAGCGAGGCATCACCCGCACGGCGAACCGCCTCCAAACACGCTTCCACATGAGGGAGCGCGTCGTAGTAACGTCCGTCGCCAACGCTGACTGAGATGGCAACCCCGTGCACCAAGCCCACCAATTCCTGGAGGGGCACGAAGGCGGGATGAGCCAAGGGGTCCGGAATCGCGGGGACGGCAGCCGGAGCACCAACGTCGACGACGGTGGAGGAAGAACCGACACCCTCCGCACCACTATCATTAGAAGAGGAAGCCATGAGAGAGAGAGTTCTTTTTCGCAGAGATCTCTTCCTAGCGGATTTCTCTCGAAGCGGTAGGGACTCTGCTGGAGAAGAGCAAGTGCAAGTATATATTCCGAAAAATTTAACGGTGGAGATTCATCACCCCAAGCGATCAAGCGGTCCAAACGCCCTGCGACGCTTCGAACTCGACGCCATTAAAGGCTGCTCTCGAAACCCCGAACCGACAGATCGGATTGGGCACGAGAGGCGAAGCGACCGGTCGCTTCACCATAAATAAGCATTAATGCGCCTGCAGACTCCTGGCTGGCAAGCACTTGGCCCCGCCGACTGACACGTGGCACGAGTTTCGCCCGTAGTTGGATCTCCGACTGTTGGACAAATTCGCTGACTGCTCAAGTTTCGCCTGAAGTTCAAACTCGCCGGGCAAATCGGGTCAGGTTTCCAACACAAGCCCAACATCGTACGGAGTTCGCACGTAGTATAAACTCGCCAGCCGTTGGGTTCCGTTCCCAAGCGAAACTCGCCAGCAAAGGAGTTTACTCATCTGCTTGAACTCGCCAACAGTTGGGTTTAGCACCCAAGCGGAACTCGCCGCGATCGAGTCTCGCCTGAAAACAAATTAAGTCTCGCCAATACGCAAGCAATGAGCGGGCACAAACCTCATTGGGACTTTAAGACAGTACATTTGAACAAAGTTATGTTTTCTGCAAATTGCGAAAGTCATAATAACATGTTCAAAGAAGCAAAACATACACCCAGCGTTTCAAGACAATACATTTGAACAAAGTTATGACTTTAAGAGTCATGGCATAGTCCCAAATGTAAAAACAAGCAAGCAAAACATCTTAATACAGTCCTGAGGCAGAAGTCTCAGTCGAACACGCTGAAGGTGGAAATCTCCTCTTTGACCGCCTCAACCTGGCTCGCGTGGTCTTCCCGAGCCTTGTTTTCAGCAGCCTTCCGGATCCGGTCCTCGCGGTTCGACGCAGCGGCAGCATCTGCTTGGCGCAAAGCTAGCAGGCGTCGAGTCTCTGCCTCAGCGTTCTCATTAACCTTGACCACGTCAGATTGGAGCGCCTTCCACTTCGCCTCCGCCTGCCCTAACTCGGCCCTCAGGCGAGCCATGGTATGATTGAGATCAATGACTTGCTCCTCTAGCAAACGTTGCTGGCTCACCCAAAAGTTAGCCACAGACTCCAAATCCGCTATCTCCTTGGAGCGGGTTTCCTGTTCCAGGGCTTCCTGACGCCCGAAGTGAGCTAGACAGGATGCCATTTTAGCCTCCGGACCTCCCCGTAGCAAGTCCTCTAGCACCATCATGCGTGGCTCCAAGAGACGGAGTTCACGCACGCAACGGGTAGCGAGACGGTTTTCACCTGATCGCCGTAAATCGGCCACGCGATCATAGAGGGACTGCCTGAAGCTGTCAAAGCTACCCATACCGAGTTCGACGAGGGAAATTGCCTGCCTTACAGCACCTTCGAACTCTTCAATACGGGCCTGCCACGGTTGAGACTCGGAGGGAACAGACCTCTGGCCCGGAGCAAGCGTCGTGATGGGAGGAATTTCGAGGCAAGGTTCGGCTCCCGGCTGGGGAGCGGGATCCGGAGCAGCGGAGTTCGCACGGCCTTCAGATTCGTCGTCTGAAATCAGAATGGGATCGGCCGCATGCTCCTCGGCAGCCGGCACCTCCTCTCGACCTGTAAGACGCAACAAGCGATACAGGGAACAGTTGGGGGAGGAACACCTACTAAACTTACACAAAAGTTGAAGCAAGGAGATACCTTCAGCAGCACCCGAAGAACCAGATTCTTTCCTTTTCTTGGAAACAACCCTCTTCACCTTCGGCGCCATTGGGGGTATGAGGAAGAAGAAAGTCGGGTCCACTCCGGGGAGACCTGTAGATCCTCTTAACAGAGGATAGGGGCATTAAATACCTAAGAGTCCTAGGCGGTTACTCGAGACTCGATTAGACCGTTCAAGGCTGGAACAGTTGAAGGGTAAGGCCGAACAGATCGGATCTTATCTGGACGGACGAGATCTAACGGTTCGTGACCACGATCTGCAACGACGGCCCGAATCGGGCGCGAGAGACGAAGAGGCCCACTACTTCGCATTAAATGCGAAACGGCTAGCCCACGTCCCCTTAACTGACGTACACGTGGATTAACACGCGGCCCACTGAAATCGGAACCCGATCAGAGCCAGGCTTCGCCGTTAGCTCCTGCGAATCCGCCCGCGAACAAAATTCGCCCGCAGTTGAAGTAGACTTGCAGCCGAAATTCGCCAACAAGAATTCCTCTATAGTTGAGGTTCTCTTACGACCAAATTCTGACCAATGCATGATTACGAAAATGGAGCACACACGTAAATGACAATAAGCCAAGAAACAAAAGGGACAATTTCATTCATGAGAAAGAAGTCCTATTACAAGCAGAAAACTAAAGGCGAACTACAGGGATTTCAACTTCAGTTCCGCCCCACGAATTTCTTCAGCATGGCGAAGCTCAAGCCTCCTCAGGACCTCTCGACGAATATCTTCCTCCGTGCAGGAGATCAAGTCCTGAATAACCTCCCTGACATCCTTGAGAGCTCGATCCTTCTCTGCAACGGAGCCAGCAGTCAACCGCCGGCGAGACTTTACGCCCTCCAACTCCTTTGCCACGTGATCGCGAGCCTTCTCTTGAACGGCCAGGGCGGCCTGTGCTTCGGCTACAACCTGTTTCAGCCTCTCTACTTCGAAGGAAAGTCGGGAGAACTGATTATCGACCGTTTCTTCCTCGCGGGCCACTTGTGCATCCTCGGCTCTGACCTGCTCCGACTCTGCCGACAGTTTTAACTCTAGTGTCATGTTCTCGTTCAGGCGGCGATCACGATCCGCCAAAGCTACTCGAACTTCGCGGGAGGCGAGATCAACAAGAGTGGAACTCTCCGCACGAAGAGCGAGCAGCTGCCGAACAGCCCCCTCCACTTCGTTCAGACGCTGAAAATAGGGCCTCGCCGCGGCGGCGCCGAGCCTCTTACGCAAGAAGGACGCATCGTGTTCAAGAACTTCCCTGAATTCTTCGAAGGGGCAATTCTCCTCCAAGACCAGCCGGGTGCAGTGGGCCAAAGTATCTTCGAAATTCGCCAGAGCTCGCTCCACCTGCGTTTTTCGCCAGCGTTCCAAGGGAGAGAGGGCGACCTCCTCCGCCGTAGACGAAATCACGGTCGAGGTGCCTATAGCCATAACCGTAGAAGTGGTAACGGGCACCACCGGAGACGGTGCGACCAATGGCACCCTCGGTGTAGTGGTCACAACGTCAACGGCCGCCGTCGACGGAGAAATGGTCACCTGCAGAATGGGGGCCTCCCGTTGAAGCGGAGATTCTCGCGCCGATGAATGACCCCCAGCCAACGCTTCCATAGGAGCAGGAGATCCCCCTATTCGGCCAGGCGCGTCCTCAAGCGCCAAATCCTCTGCCTCACTGGACAATGCCTCGTGAACTGAGATATTGTCATCCTCCTCAGATTCGCCCGCCTCAGATGAGCGATTCACCCAAGAGTGAGGATCCTCCTCACCTGCGACTTCACGGTTAGGGTCAATTACAAATGCACAAAAAAAGAGGTTAACAGAGACCCCTCGAAAGGGACCCTACTAACAGTCGAGTACGGGAAGAAAAGTGATGCTAAAACACACACTTACCCGAGCCGGTGGGCCCCTCCTCATCTCCAGCCTCCCCTTCCTCGTCGGAAGGAATGGAAATCACCTTCTCAATCGCACCTGCATAGGTCCAATACCAATGGCAAAAGGTATGAGATCATCGTTGCGATCAAAGACGCTATTACAAAAGAAAAATTACCTCCTAATGCGGGCACAGAAGCCGCTGGAGCTCCCGTCGGTAACCTCTCGCCAGATCGCGGAGGAGCGTCTCTCATAGTCGCCGGAGCCGCCCCCGATGCAGCAGAAGAGACGGGCAATACGACTCCAGACGTCGCCGCTCCGGGGATACCCACCTGGGGAACATCATCCTGACCTTCCGCCGCTCGGACGGTTTCCGCCATCACATCACGACGGACCTTCTTAGCCGCTCCCGCTCGGGAACTCTCAGCCACTGCCTCCCGCTGACGCTTCGAGAGAAGCGAGCTACTCGGGGATAGCAGAGGCGCCCCCATTTGTCCGATTGTCGGACTCTGGACTGGAGCTCGAATATCGGGAGCCTCGGATTCACCACCAGCATCGAAGCCCTCATGGTCCTCCACGGGATCCTCCGAAGGTCAATCAAGACAAAACCCGCTGTAGGGGCAAAATCGCCCATCAAACAGAGGAGGGCGAAATCGCAAGGAGGAACCCACTTCGAATAAAGTCTGCCCCTACAGACTAGACGTCCCTCTAACAGGAAAGGGCCGGACTCGCCTTACAAAAAGGGAGTTCGCCTCCTTCCCGCTGAAGGGCTCGCCCGCGGAGACGGTAATCGTCTTCTAAGGGCAAACAGGGCAAGCTTTGCCCCAAATCGGGAAGGCTACCAAGCTTAACGAGCAACGCTCATCTCCCCAAATCCGACGCCTAAGACCTACAAGAGATCGTCCAGCAAACCCTTGCAACGTACCTGGGCGCGACTCCATAGCACCGGCAGGCATGCCGGCAGAGAGACGGTCGGAGTAACGTCCGGGACCTGCACCCCTCACTTTGCACCTCTTAGGTTTCGGAGCCATTGTAAGAGGAAGCGGGAATTCTTTCCTTGGATGTTCCCTTTCAAGATTTGAAAGCACGGTAACTCCCAATGGAGGAAAACGGCTGATTTAGAAGGGCGGAGTTGTCCACGTGGCCACGACTGCCCTCGAAAGGCGAAAACCCTAACGGACAGGAAACGGGGCCACGATCAAATTCGACGGCCCAGATCACCCTCAGTGCATCGAAGGGACCGAGATTAGCGGTTGAATCCGACGGTTGAGTCCGAGAACCACGGCCACGATACGTCGCAGGGCGAAACGCACGAAGATCGTGCTGTCAAGTCACGATCGCCACGATCCAATGTCTTAGCTGGGAAGCACGAGGCTCTATCAGCAGACACGTGGCTCATCTCCCGTCAGATCCGGTTCCGCCTACAAAAGGAAGGGTTTCGCCTGCAAATACTGGGCATAACCCCACGAGTCGCGCGAAATTTGGCTCCCAAAAACTAATTTCGCCTTGACGATGCATTCGCCCTCAAAGGTAAAATTACGAACAAAGCCAAAAGAATGACCTTGCTTAAACGGTTGAAACCCACGCCCCAGATGGCTAAGGGTTAGAGCAGAAATCTTAGCATTAAGCCTAAGAGAAACTGTTCGACAACTCATCATACTGAGGAGAATAGTATGGCTAGCCCGATTCAAACGGTAATCGGTAAAGGCACATCAAACCCGTTGATAGCTGAGGATTTGCTAAAAATCCTAAGAGAAATCGAAGGCACTTGCTTCGCCAACAATTTCTTCATTCAAAGTATTCCAGACCACACGCAAGCCAGTTTAGGTCTGAAAACTTTGAAGGGGGTCTTGTAGACGGTAAAAAATACCTCTATGGGTCTACAGGAAATTTGCCTACGAGAAGAGTTCGCACGCCCAGTTCTCTGGCACGGACCTAAACCGCGTAGACGTCGACTGTACTCAAGTCCAGGTTCGCCTAACGGTCGACTCGCCAGCATGAGTCAGGGTCGATCAGGATGGCGGAAATTCGCTCTTCGCTCAACTCGCCTGCCCGAGTTCGGAGTCGAATCCGCCAGCAAGCCCCAAAACCGTCAGTACAGCTGGGTATCCACTACCCCACGTGCTGAGATGGACCTTCCCATCTCTCTCGACCCGAAGGGAGAGAGAGACAATACCCCAGGACCGTCAAACGGCCGCTCGCAGTGCGCACAGCGCGAAGGGACTGGACAGGTGTCGAGTCAACCTGAGCATTCATAAATGCGACTCACCTCGGATGTCTGAGCCAAGAGCTGGATCCGCCGGCACTCGGCAAGCTGGCTAGACCCACTCGAGTACTGTGTACCTACTTCACCGCCTCTCCTGGCCGGAAAGGAGAAAGCATCGTGCTCAAAGCACGCCGGGCGGTCACGCACAGTACAAGTGATCGGACAGACACTTCATCGATCTGCGAACTCATAAATGCGGTTCATTAATGTTGGTCAAATCCACTCGGATAGCAGTCGGTTGTTGCCTCACATACTAGAATGGGCCTTCCCATCGTAGGTGACAGGACATAGAACACAATCCCTGGAATGACCGTTCATGGTATCGAGGAACGGCGAGACGTCTCTGAAGAGGATGTGGTCACATCCCACAATTCAAGGAGAAGTCAAGCTGTCCTTCTTTCATTTAAAAACCCCTTCCAGCACGATGGAAGAGAGGTCGCAAAACTTGGAGAAAAAAGAGTTGAGACCAAGCTGTTAGCAAATCCTTGCATTACAGCACCTCTGCCTAGTTCTGGGCTCCGATCGCCGACGAACCAAGCAGACCCGAACTCCATTGCCCCGAGCTTCTACTGCGAACTGAAGCTCTCCAGCAACCTCATTCAAACGGTCCAAGGGAAGCAGACTCGACCCGAGCATCGAGCGAAGCGTCCTATAGCCACCTAAAGTCCCCACACAAAAACAAAGAGGGCCTTCCCTCTGCTTCTGTTGTAAACATTTGATTTGTTAGTTTGTAATAAGCTTTCTTATAAATACAAACGAAACTCCTTTCTTCGGAAGAATCAAATTTTCACCCTACAGAAGAAGTCGGATCAATTTTCTTGACGCCTTGTCAGAAGGAGGTGGTGGCGGATCAGCCCAGCCAGCGGAATCGTCACCATCACTTTCATCCTCATCAACATCATCATTGTGAGATGAGCTCCCATAGTCTAACGGTTCGTCATCGTCTGCAGCTAAAGGTCCCGGAGAACTCGCAGTCGTATCCACTTTAGTCATTCGGCCAGTCGTTGGACTAGGAATAATGGCCTCCGAGTGTGGCAATAGTGTAGAGGAAGCGGGAGACTGACTCTCATTAACATTTGCAAGTTCATCTATCACCAGTTCATCTGTAGGCACTTTAACCCCTTTAGATGGAGACGTTGCAGGCAGTGCCCCTGCGGATGAAGGAGTAGCACCTGGAGCTAGCTTTGGAAATGGTAAAATATCAAGAGGAGCTTCCATATTCCCAATCAGGGATTCATCTCCACCCTCTTCCGGGTCCAAAGGACATTGAGAAGAGAATTCTTCAGAAAATGTAGCACCCCCAGAATGAGGACATGTGGGATCGGGATGACTTGCAGCAGCTGGTTCTTGTTCTTCCCCTCCACCGGCAGATTTAAAAGCATCCGCCATTAACTTCTCAGCAGGAGGGTCTACCAGCAGTTTCCTGCGAGTACGTTTCTCGTACTAAACTTCTTCTGCTTTGGTAAGAACCCTCTTTCCAGCTGCCTTGGTTCTTGGAGTATCAGCAGCCTTAGGGCTCGCTATTGGAGCACTCTCCGGCCCTAGATCTCCTTCTCCTCCTCCTCCTTCAGTCTCATCTTCGAAGGATAAGAACTCATTGATTCCCTTCAGACGAGATACCCGGGACCCTCTTCTGGACGAGTACATCCTCCTAATTTCCCGTAGCCCCGACAAATTCAACCTGTAATCAGGTATCTTGGAGGCTGTATGATACCAGTTACAAAAAGCTATAGATGAAAGAGAATTGGGCGTCTTGTGAGGTAACCTAAAGGTAGCTCCAGTGCAGCCTGTAGTAGAGTAGTACCAGGCCCTAGCTCCTTCGTATATGTTACCAACAATTGCAAGCTGACTCCGGGGATTCCCAACATATAATTGGTCATACCCGAACTAGCGAACAAACCGATACGGCTGATACGGCTCGATTATGCATTTGTTATTTTGCCTAAAGAGGAGATAACCTGGTC
Organism: Asparagus officinalis; assembly: GCF_001876935.1. Taxonomy (NCBI): domain Eukaryota; kingdom Viridiplantae; phylum Streptophyta; class Magnoliopsida; order Asparagales; family Asparagaceae; genus Asparagus; species Asparagus officinalis. Next base: position 47,572,461 of record NC_033794.1, on the reverse strand, counting down.
TAATGTTCAAGAGCCAGTGGAAGACCCCTCCATCTATGCGAGTAAAACCATTTGGACCAGCCGTATCTTGGAACACTTGCCCATAGTCACCGCCTTCAAAGTCTGGGAAACAGCGGAATAGTTGATAATTGAGGTCTCTCGACAAGATCTGACGGACCCTCACTACATACGTGCCTTCCCAAGAAGCTCCTTCCAATCGCTGTACAAAAGGGATGAACCCCTCGTCCGATGGAGATGGGGCACTCATCAAAAGAGGGCAATGAGATACGTACCATGCCATCAAATAGGTATATGGCAGGGGAACTCGAGGATTTGGTGTCACCAAACTCTTCTTTCCTTCAGAATCTACCTCCTTCACCTGAATGAATTCGAGGCACAACTCCCTCAAACCATGCTGCAAATAGCAAGTCATAGCTGAAAGCAAGTTCACAGGTCTCCCATAAGCTAAGAGGACAGCTGGGTAGACTACCTCTATCATCACAGCATCTATGGGCCTCGTCGGGACGACACATCGCTTGAGCCATAATATGAGGAAGCCGGCCAACAAGGCCCTATCAGAAATAGACACAACAGCCTGGTGATGGAAACTTTCAAACTCAGTCTGTGCAGGAAAATCCTCTTCCAATCCCTCGTTGACATAATAGGTCGTAGCATCGTTGATCAGAGTTTGGATTGTCTCAGGGGAACTCACGTTCCGACGAGACACATCAGTAGTTTTGTGGGATAAATTCTGGAATAGATAATCAGCCCAGGATAGCTGCTTTATACCACGTCCTCGGGCCCCCGTCAATTGAGCACAGATTTGAAAATGACACATCACCTCCCATAGAGTGTCATAGACGTCATGATGCTTCTCCTTCAAAATCCTGAGCTCGTTTGATCCTGGGAAGAACTCCTCATAGGGTAAATCTCCAAAAGGAAGACCCAAAACGTCATACATTTCGTGGAGGGCAAACCCCAATTCCCGCACTGGTATGAATAATGTACATGTCTCCGGGTTATAGTTCTCGGGAACAGCGAAAAAATTGTAATAGTTGTAGTCAACACCACATCTGGTAGCTATTACAGGACAACCAAGTCCAGACTGAGCTAAAGATCCCTCTAACTATGTTATTACAAAGTCCGTCATTCGCGTCCACCATCCTGTAGAGTGTACCCATCCAGGAGCCCTGAATACTGAGGAGGGGAACTCTCCTTTCGCGGCCAGAAATCTCCGCATAAAAGTATTGGTCGTACTAGCTGTTTCTCCTAAAGGATACCCCCGTGAGAACAAGCAAGGCTCCAAAGCGGACACTTGTCGATTGTAACCTACAGTGTGTACGCCTGTGTAGGTCAAAGCCCCGATAGCTACTCCATCTTGCTCCCGGACAAGGTCCCAATCCATATGTCGAGGGACAGAAGCACACTGATAGTAAGCGATAGGAAACATCCTATGCATATCAGGGAGAAAGAAGTGGTGATCTTCTATTTGCCTCAACCACTTATAGTGGCTGCCAGTCACGATTTCTTTTTTGATGACGACATGATCGCCAAACAGGAATGCTGGTTTAGTAAGTTTTTTACGGGAGTCGGTTTCGAATTTGGCATCTGTCACCAAAATCCTGAGTACAGCTGAACTTGGATTCGAGATCAGGGCGAAACGATCCTTGTCGGAGTCCTGAAATATCGGGAGTTCTTGACGCAGATTGAATTGCATATTGGAATCCACGCCACCTTCGCGCCCGAAATGGTGACGAAGAGTAAGAGGTTCGCGGGAGTAGGGCACTGTAAAAAGAGAAAAGTACTCAGTTAGTCAATGAGGAAATAAAAACAAAAGGGAACTTTAATCAAATCTCTAGAAAGAGAGAAAGCCTTTAAGTGCACAGTTCAAATATGGCGTTCAAAAGTCTATTAACGTAGAGGTCGAACTCTGCGTCAAGCTCCCAAACGTACAGTTCAAATATGGCGTTCAAAAGCTTATTAACGCAGAGGCCGAACTCTGCGTCAAGCTTCCAAACGCACAGTTCAGATCTGGCGTTAAAAGTTTATCAACGCAGAGGTCGAACTCTGCGTTAAATATCCAAACACATAGTAAAGACCTGGCGTTAAAGTTTGTCAACGCAGAGGTCAAACTTTGTGTTAAATTTCCAAACGCACAGTTCAGATCTGGCGTTAAAAATTTGTTAACGCAAGGGTCAGGTCTCAACGTTTCAAATTCAAAACGCAAAGTCCCAACTCTGCGTTACAGGATCTAAACGAGTCATCTTCCTCGTTCACAAGAACCCATTTAGGGTTTTCAAAGAACTCGCCCAAGGCAAGTTTGACGGTTTTAAAAGTCAATACTTACCACCGATGGGAGGGGCCTGTGGCGGTGGCGCTACAGCAGCGGTTGATCTTGGACGGGAAATAATTTTCTTTTTCGGACCCATGGAAGATGAAGATCGGAGAAGATGAACAGGGTTTACCGGAGTAAAAAAACAAAGAGTCTTCGTTAAAAATCTTTCGAAAAAAGAGGAGGCAAAAAGTCGGATGACTTTTGATTTGACCCTTGGCGGTCTATTTATAAACAGCTATGAGCTGTCAAATCGGGGCGAGATTCTAGGCCCAGAATCCCGTTAAACGTGGCCTGTGCGTCAGCGTTGCTTGAACTTCCGAACGCAGAGTTCAACCCTGCGTTTTAATGTTTTAGCACAAAGAAATCTACCTGTGCGTCTGCATTGTTTGAACTTCTGAACGCATGATTCAACTCTGCGTTTCCATTCTATGGCATAGGAAATCTACCTGTGTGTGCTAACTCAACTAAACGGATCCCTCTATGTTTAAAACCAAGACATGGTTCCAAATAAATAGAGAGAGACTGATGGCAGCTATCAAGGTGACTAAAGGCAAGAAGAAATAGGCGACTCCACTGTGGAGTCTGTTGGATGAGTACAAACAGATTACAATCAACAACAATAAAACTATCAATCTCGATTCTACGCACAACCAAGTTCGCAATGTCTTCAGATTAGATGGAGTGAGCAATCAATCCACTAAATTTTGGGATCCAAAGTATTCCAAAAATTCGTCCCAGTCAACCGCGAACTTTCGAAAACTTTGGAGGGGGTTCTGTAGGCTGTCTAAAAATCATAATGGATAGCTGATCCCCATCAAGCCCCGGCAATGAAAGTTACAATCAGACGACTTTCTAATCACTGCATCCGCAACTCTACAATCGCTACGAACACGACCTCATCTCTGAGATGATTGATCTTGATGGCTGCGACAACAACATGACTAATATTATATTAGCAACTATTAGAGATGCTGATGAGCAGTGTAATGATTTCAGAAATAAAAGGTTGGACTTAGTTGGTGAGTCGCTTGGTAGAGAGCTGTGGGCTATGGATGATTGATTCCCGTCAAGTTTCAACAATGAAAGCTACAATCAAATAGCTTTCGTGCCGACAAACGAAGGTTGTAAATAGGAGACTTTTCACACAGATCGAGAAGAGTTACAATTCAACGACGCTTCCGACAGCTGACGAAAACTCTATTCAGTGACCTTCACAATCAACAGTGAGAGTTACAATTTGACGACTCTCATATCCTATAACAGGCAAAGATCAATAAGCAGTAGCCTTTGCAGTGTTATAATGGACGAGGTTACAAGTCAACAACCTCTCTCAAACGCAAAACTCACTTCTGCATTTCTCAAATTCAAAACGCAAGGTCCACATCTGCGTTTCCCAAGTTCAAAACGCAGACGAACTGTGCGTTCTCCAACAGACGTCCAACTCTGCAACGCAGAGTTAAAACACAAAACGCACGAACTATGCGTTCTTCGGCAAACACTCAACACTGCATCCTAAATCCAGGACGCAGAGTTGAGAACTCAACACACAAGCGGCCTGTGCGTCCCAAATCTCTAACAGAGATTTAACTCTGCGTCTCAAGCCTTGGACGCAGAGTTAAAACCCAGAATGCCAACTGGGGCGTTTTGACTTGTTCAAACACAAGCCGAACGGCCTCAAAACTGTTATCCCACGTTCTGAGGGATTTTCGCCCACTTAGGAGCGGATTTAGGGGTTGGTTACAACCCTAATCCCCCTATAAATAACTGATTTACTCAGTTGAGTAAAGGGTGGACATGTGCTGGCATCAAAACCGCTTAAGGTTAGCAAATTTCAGCAGCTAAACCGCACGGAGGAGGAGATCTCTCTGAAGATCAACAAACTACTCAGTAGTTGGCAGATCAAATCTGGGGAGATCCCTTTATCAACGGAATCAACTTGGCTATTAACCGAATCTTCGGTTCTAACAACTTTGTTACAGAGTTTCAACTCACTCTGAGTTCTGAAACTCATTTAAGAGTTCGTAATTAAGCTTGCAACGCAAGGTAATTACATCAAACCAGTTATTCGGTTCTCAACAACTCTTTTCAGAGTTTTCAACTCGCTCTGAGTTTATTAAACTTGTTAAGAGTTCTAAATCGAATTCATCAAACAAGTCAACCGTTCCAGTGAATCAAGACGGTCGGATCGTCAACGGAGAGCAAGTTCGACACAAGCAATCGAAGGAGGCACTCCATCGCTACCAAGAAGAACCCAGTTTTAAACAAAGGGGAGAATCAAATTCGTTCTCCTCTCTTTTGTAATCGGAATCCAAATTGTAATTGATTTTGAGTGGAATACAAGTCAATTTTTCTTTCATTGTCTTTTTACTGCAAATTTCCAACAAACAGATCTATAAAGAAGATGGTGGTATTATGTTATTCTAGCGGTAAATGAGATTTCTTTTGCAGAAGATGAAATACCTTTACTAGAGATTATGTAGATTTGATTGCCGGACGACATGCATCTACAAGATATGTTTGTGACGAGGGTTAAATCCAGACTGAAACGCTCGTGCACTCAAATCAGTTATTTATAGACAAGAATTGTAATCTAAAATGCTTGAAATGTAAAATATGTTCATACTTCTTACACTATCATATGGAGAAGATGAAGGTGATGATTCCTTCTTCCTTTTTTTTTTGGGCGTGTGGGGGATAGGGGTTAAGGTAATTCCTCATCCATTGTTTAGTGTTGATCTAATTATTATTTAGGATTATGAACCGTAAACCTAATAGAAGGACTAATGTAAATGAATTAAGATAGTTTAGATGAGAAATATCAAAATAAGAAGGTCTGGAGGATTAATATATAAAATGCCTATGATATGATTTAAGCGACTAGTAATTTTTTTTTTTTAAACCTAAGCGTAAATGTCGTGCTGTGGTTGTCGGGCCTTGAGGCTCCATGTTGGTTGGGCTTGGGCTGAAGGTTCGTCATAGTGCAACGGATACCCATTTCCATTCATCTGGTTCCTTCATCTCCTTCTTCGTTCTCTCCGATTCCCAAAAACTCCATGATCACATCACCCTCTCTATCAGCCCAAAAAAACGAAGTAAAATAGCTCCTCCACCGTTCAATTCCTCCTCCTCTTCCATTCTGTGTCTCGGAAGGGGTAAATACCTTTGTGCGGGGAACTGTGTAATCTCTATTTATTCGCGTTCAATCTCTGTTTAGAGTCGATTGAGCCCCAGAATTGTGAAACAAAGAGATGCGTCGTTCGAGGTCATCCGCTGCTTTTGTTGTCAAGAGAACGATTTCGACGTCACCTCTTCTCTCTCAGAGATTAAAGCAAGCAGGTTAGTGGCACTACGTCGAGAATTTTTCCCTGATGAATTAAATAGCCCTGCTGCTATGTGGAAAACCTTAAAGAGGCGATTTTGATGCCTGGGTTTTGTTCAAGTTAGAAGTTTGTAGGCGTTTCAGCTAGATGTCAAAAGTAAAGGGGCAGTCACTGTTTGCGTCGAACCTTGTTCTGAATTCACCCGAGGGCAGTAGAAATTTTAGGACCACTTCAGATCACATCAACATAGGGTGGGTTTTAATGTGTTTAAAAGGAGCCATTGCCTTCATGGTCATTTGAATGTAGGGATTTTGATGCCAGGGATGCATAACAGGTAAACAGAAAGTTACTTTATTTTTAGGGTTAAGACAGACTGTCATACTTTAAACTACGACTAATTTTGGAGCAATTAAGGGATTTTGGGGATTTATTTTACGATATGAAAGTTCCGGGGGACTTTGTTCAGTAGCAAAGTGTTTGCACCAATTCTTTTGTCTGTATTTGTTTAAGCTTTAAGGAGAGCAGACTTTTCGAGCTACTTCAAACTATGATTAATTCACGAGTTTTAATTGATATTACGCTGCCACCTCTGACTGATTCCCAAGAACTGTGACTTTTTTTTCTTTCTAGAGAACGAGATAGTTCAGATGTTCAAACTTCCAACCCTGAATGACCATTCTGGCTCATCACCAACCCCGGGAACAAGAACAGAAAGAATTGATCGCTCTGTTCGATCGTTGGACGAAAGATTCTTAAGAATATTGAAGATATTCAAATGGGGTCCTGATGCCGAGAAAGCCATGGAGGTACTAATGCTCAAGGTTGATCACCGCCTTGTTCGTGAGGTTTTGAGAACAGACGTCGATGTAAGTGTCAAAATGCAGTTCTTTAAATGGGCAGGAAAAAGAAAGAATTTTGAACATGACGCAACCACCTACATGGCCTTGATTCGTTGTCTCGAGTCAGAAGGACTTATAGGTGAAATGTGGAAAACAATCCAAGATATGGCTAGAAGTGCTTGTATAATTACCCCAATTGAATTATCCGACGTCATCAAGATTTTAGGGAAGGCAAAGATGGTAAACAAAGGCATTTCGCTCTTTTACCAAATAAAGGCACGAAAATGTCGTCCTACATCAAATGTGTACAATAGCATGATCGTTATGCTAATGCAAGAGGGTCATCATGAAAAGGTGCACGAACTCTACAATGAAATGTGCAGTGAGGGAATTTGTTTTCCTGATACAGTAACTTATAATGCTCTTATTGCAACTTTTGGCAAATTGGGTCGCGAGGATTCTGCAGTTAGGTTATTTGAGGAGATGAAAGAGAACCGAATGCAACCTACAGCGAGGATTTACACAACATTAATGGGCATGTTCTTTGCATCAGGAAAAATTGAGAAGGCTCTCGCTTTGTTTAGTGAAATGAAAGATCATTGTTGTACCCCAAATGTCTTTACGTACACCGAGTTGATAAAGGGGCTTGGTCAAGCTGGACGAATTGATGATGCTTATCACATGTTTATTGAGATGCAACAGGAAGGTTGTAAGCCCGACACAGTGCTCATGAACAATCTTTTGAATATTTTAAGCAAGGCCGGGCGTCTAGATGATGTCATGAAGACATTCAAAGAAATGGAGTCTCTAAATTGCATGCCAAATGTGGTTAGCTACAATACTGTCATTAAAGCACTTTTCGAATCTAAAAATCACTCATCAGAAGTAGCTTCTTGGTTTGAAAAGATGAAGGAAAGAGGAATTGTTCCTAGCGAATTCACCTACGCAATTCTCATCGACGGATTTTGTAAAACAAATCGAGTGGAGAAAGCATTAATGCTTCTTGAAGAAATGGATGAAAAGGGATTTCCTCCATGTCCTGCTGCTTATTGTAGCTTGATTGATGCTCTTGGAAAAGCCAAGAGGTATGATGCTGCTAGTGAGTTATTTCAGGAACTAAAAGAAAATTGTGGGCCTTCAACTTCTCGAGTGTATGCTGTGATGATCAAGCATTTTGGTAAATGTGGACGTCTTAATGATGCTATAGATCTCTTTGAAGAAATGAAGAAACTTGGATGCATTCCTGATGTTTTCGCTTATAATGCTCTTATGTTGCTTCGAACTATGAAAGAACATGGGCTCATGCCTGATATAAATTCACATAATATTATATTGAATGGGATTGCAAAGGTTGGAGGTCCTATTAGAGCAATGGAAATGCTGGACAACATGAAGATTTCTAGAATAAAACCAGATGCTGTGTCGTATAATACTGTGCTTGGTGCTCTTAGTCGTGCTGGTATGTTTGAGGAGGCAGCTAAATTGATGAAAGAGATGAGTTCAAATGGATTTGAGTATGATCTTATTACATATTCGTCGATACTTGAAGCCATTGGAAAAGTTGATGATGGACTTACAAGATGAGCTTGTTAATGACCTGGTATGATCGTCCTTATTTTAATTCCGGTGGTTTTCTACTAGTTTATTACTGAGATAATTCATGTGTCACCTTGCTTTTTTGTCATTATTGATTCCTAGGATTCATCTCTTTAAATTGGATTCTCATGATTTAATCTATGGGATTTTGTGACTTACTTGTTAGAATGGATCTACACGATTTTCCAGTTAATTATTAGGCAACCCCTCGAGGTATTATCAGATATTAGAAACCTCCTGACACTGTCTTTTCATTACATATACAACCCTTCTGGTTAATCTGTCTTTTTTTCCGGTTTAATGAACATCTGGCAATGGTTTTTATATTTGTTTGTAATATTCAACTGTAACATCTGTTTTTTTATTTTTATTTTTATTTCCAGTGAAGAGTGAAGTTCTTTTCTTTTTCATGTTAAAAACATGTTTATCAATGAAAGTATAGTATTCTCGTTTTCTTTCTTGTATTACTTTTTAATACACAAACATTCAGTTGTAAAAGGCAACCATGAACTTTTAAATTATCAAATCGTCCAGAATAGATGTTGTTAAACAGTACCCAGTTGATCTCTCTTTTGAATTTCGGTCTTAAAATCTGCTGACGATCCTATGCGAGTTTTTCCAAATCCATTCATACAAAGTCCTCTTCACTTGTATCTCTCTCTTTATTCCCTTCCTTGATACATTATAGTAAAATTAGTTACATAACTTAAATTGTATACCATAAACTCACATTTAGTTCTATCAGTACATACCATGACAAGTCTGCTGAGAATTTCAGTTTCCTTTTTGTGTGCATAAAGAATGCCTAGCTTGAAAAGATGCACTGAAACTGTTACACTAAAGCCTCCATCATTCACTTTGTTTTGTAGTCAGATTTCATCTGGAGAAAGTCACTGAACAGAACTTCTCCCCAATTATATCAAGGAGCACCTTCATCTGCGCTTGCACACTTTCAAGGGATTGCAGGGATTGCCTCCAACTAAAGCTCTGATGGAACCTAGATACTTCTCAAATATTTTCGAAACAAAGCTATTTGCCCTGTCAAGATGAGAAATGTACCGAAGGGTTTAGTATACCAAATGCCTGGGTTTTAACTTTTAACGTAGAGGCTCTTCTCACATGATTTGGGTTCTAAGGGTTAATTGCACACACATCCCTGCAGTTTCATTGTTGCAGATACGTCCCCTGATTTATTTTTATTTTTACTTTCGGCTCTTATGGTCTCAGATAGACCTACTAATTTCACCCGAGGGCAATGGCTTTCAAAATTTCACCCGTGTTAAAACAATGGGGGT
>NC_033794.1:47527810-47563087 GCF_001876935.1 Asparagus officinalis | reverse complement strand
CACTGGGGAGTGTAGGTGTAGGGGTAGTGTACAACCATCATGCTACAAGGGATCTGCGTGCAAATAACCCTATTGCCGAACTGAGAGCAGCTATGATGATGATTTAAGATGCCCTAAAGCAGAAGGTTTCAGATTAACCGGCACAAGTATGTCTGATGACTGATGGTGCATATCTAATGGGAGAATGTGGAACCTCCAAGATCATTATTGAGTCTGAATATATGGAAGCATGTGTGTTTCTTGTTGTAATTTAATCATACGCTGTATGTGCTTTTCAACACAGGGAAGTTTTGGTGTCTCATGCGCATGGGGAACCATGTGGAGATTATAGATGACTCTTATAAGCTGTGATAACTGTTCATTTTCAACACAGGAAAGTTTTGATGTCTCATGCACGTGATGAACCATATACTAGCTTAGCATATTTCTATGATGAGGATTTGGTGGGAGTACTTAAGTAACCGAACATGCGCTAAGTAACCGAACATGCACTTCCGTGAATTCAACATGCAATTATTGATGAAAACAAAGCACCATGTACCTGTAAATTTAAGATAAGTTTAAAAAAGAATTTTGGTAGATTTACTAGTAAATTTAATAAATATTAATAGTTAAAAAGCTCTGAAATTAGCATACAAGTATCATGTAGAAATATTCGAGTGAGTTTTTATGTTTGCATGGTTGATGGGATTGCTGTACCTATTTTAAACAACTTAATAATATTTATTTGCCATAAAAAAACAACTCATGGTATGTAAGTATCAAAATAGGGAAACTTTGTGGTATTTAAGTACCATTTAGCCTTAATTTACTTGGTATATCTAGAGTAATTTGTTATAAGGCCAGGCTTTAAAAAATTTTGGTCTTCAAAGTAAATTGGACTAATATTAAATTTTCTTTAAAATGGGCGAAATGCTAAACTTCTTGAAAACTATTATTTTTGGAAACTCTATTTTTTAGACTTCACTCCAAAAAATTTCTTGAAATTTTAATATTTTTGACAAAGACCAAAGGGTAAAAGATAATTTACCGAATACTAATTAGAATTTTTTTTGAACTAAACCTTTTTTGCCCCCTGAAATGTAGGGGTTAATCTAATAAATTTGTCGAATTTTTCTCCTTAAAAATCCTATTTTTTGGTCTTTAAGATAAATTTTGTGATATTTAAGGGGCTAACTTAAATTTATTGAAATTAAACCTCTTGTACAATTTATTTATTCAAGATTTTGAATATTATAATACATGTGCTTTGCACGTGGGCATGTTTTATGTTTTGAGTTCATTTCAGAGATAGTATATAGGAAGTGAATCAAAGAGAAGAAAAAGATTAAATTGAAGCATTACGAAGAAGTTTGGCATTTTTATATATTAAAGTACATCAATTTAAAAGTAAACAGTTTGGTGAATCTATTTGAATGAGCATAGATGATCAGTTACAAACTAATGTATATTTCAAAATTTTGAATCTATGTTGATGTTTATGTTTCAGTGAAAGTATTTTAAAATTTATATAACTATATGCTAATTTGGTTATAAAGTATATGTTGAATATATGTAAAGTTTATATTCTATAACCTGAATATAAATATATAAATTGATATCCTAATATAAAATATATACGTGATGGTAATTTATATTTTATATGTTAGATTAGATGTAACTTATGTCCTAATATAGAATTAAATTCACAATTTACGATGATATTATAATAAATTGACAGGATGAAAATTATTGTACTTGAAATCTAATGAAACAAAGAACAAATAATTCCAATCTTAAATAAAATCCCAAATGTTGTGTAGTTTTTTAAATTTATGTTCAATCCGCTCAAACAAATCCTTATAATTGTTTCCGACTTTCCGATTCGAGTTTTTCAAGCACAATCGGAGATAGAGTTACGCTTGTTCTGATCGTAATATATGATAACACTATAGCGGCAACGCCTATATGAGATTATCCATACACCTCAAAACTGTCTATACAAATCAACCCACCAAAATACAACACACAATCATCTTCTAGTTGATTCTTCCATGGTGTTTCTTGGATGGAATAGTAATTAGTTTGGTTAAACATGGCTTACAAGATGAAAGCTAGTTTTTCAAAAATTAGGATATACCAAGTTCTTAAAATGGAACCTATAAAATAATTTATTTGGTATTTTACCAAATAAATAGAAATAAAAAAAACTAGCTTAAAAGCTAGTTTTGATAAAAAATCCCCCCCCCCCCCGTCGCCCCCAAAAAGACTCGTGATTTTCCTCTAGCCCTCAACACCCCCTCATGAAACGCTATTTAAAACCAACGTGATCTTCCCAAAATGCCCTTTGATTTAACCACCTCTCGTTTATCTAAACCCTTCCTCGTCGTTCATGCCATTTTATTTTTCTTTTGTCTAAGCGAACCGACTCCAGAGCATTTTTCCCATTTCAATACCCTAGCCCTAAATCATCTAACTCCAGAGATTAATCAGGAAAAATAACCGGCGAAACAACTCCCAAAGTAATCCTCCCCGTCGAATTCAGCGAAGACGATGACACATCACAGTACATCGTCTCAAAAAGACCCTAGACAACAAAGGAGTGGTCTGAAGCTGGCGCTTCAATTGCTGATGTTCTAGAGGACATCGCAGCCAACCACTCTCGTCCAGAAGTCCAGCTCAACCCAAAAAACCAGGCCCCAATCTAGATCTAGAGGGCAACACCGACACCACCGGCGGCACCGACGATGCCTCTAGAGCGCTCGTGAATCTACAGAGAGGAGATAAAGAGAAGCATATGGCAGCAAAAAAGTGATTTTATCGCAATTTTATGTTGTTTATCATGTTGCATGATGTGTTAATTGTGAATGATACTGATCAGTTATGAAGGTTATCTTGTAGTTGTCAAGAAAATTAATTCATTGTTAGGGTTATGCATTAGTTGTTAAGGTTATTGATCTGTTGTGAAGGTTACTGTTTAGTTGTGACATGTGACATGTTAGTTGTTAAGGTTAATGGTTACTTGATAAGGTTCTGAGTTTGTTGTGAATGTTATAGTTTACGGGTGTCTGTTAGTTGTAGAGGTTACTGTAAAGGTTACTGTTTACGAGTGTCTGTCTATTTTTTTAAGGTTAAGGGTTAGTTGTGAAGGTTACTGTTGACAAGTGTCTGTTAGTTGTGGAGGTTATTGTTTACTTATGACTATTCGTTGTGAATGTTACTGTTAACTTGTAAGGGTTATACTTTTATTGTTAAGGTTATTGATTGGTTGTTGATGATAGGCTTTGGTTGTTAAGCTTATGGATTTGTTGTTAAGTTTATAGTTTTTTGTCAAGTTTACAGCATAGCTGTTATGTTTATTGATTATTTTAAAACTATTTATATCTTGTGGTTTTGCTTTGTAGACAAAGGGTAAAGACCACATCTGCATTGCGGCTCACATCCAGCTTCACTGCCTACTATGATTTCATGCACACTTTGGTGCAGCATATGGGGGCAAAGGCACTGGGAGGCCTACGAAGATAGTGTATTCAGACACTACATTTATTTTGGCCCTCTTGGTCTTGATCTTCTCACTTTTGAGCACGTTTTGAAACAGTGGGACGAGAAAAAGAGGAAATTCGTCTTCACTGATACAAAATCTAGAGAAGAAATCGCGTGCTCATTCAACCTTGAGTGGGTAATGAGCCATACGTGGTTCTCCAATGAGGGGGATCTTGTTGGCTCCAACCGAGATAGGAAGAACAAGATTTGGTCCAGGTTTTTTACCAATCCTGAGGGTGACAGCAGTACAGCTCCTCCTCCAGCCCTCACTAGACGTAATGTTGAGGATCTTCTCATGAAGCCGGTATAATCAACTGATCATTGATATGTGAAGGACATTGTCCTGCTACAGATCCTCTATCAGTTGAGCATGATCTGGTGTCCAAGCAGTGTTCTTGGCGTTCTTAGGCATTTATTCAAGTATGTTGACAGCATCGAGCAGGCCAATAACACTGCTTGGGGATCTATATATTTAGTGAGACATTTGATGCGATAGAAAAGACATCGAAGGGTCCTGGGTCAGGAAAGACGATTGTATATCTGCAATGGTGTACCCAGCTTGTATGTGTAAATAATCCTACTTTTTTTATTACTAATTGTGAAGGTTAGGGTTTAGTTATTAAGGTTAGGGTTGGTTGTTAAAATTACGGGTTAGTTGTTAAGGTTACAGATTTATTGTTAATGTTATGGATTTATTATTATGGTTGCTTATTTGTTGTTAAGGTTAAGGGGTGTTTGTTAAGATTCTATTTCTCTCATGTGCAGCTATGGTACAATGAACTTACTGGCATCAAGATGCCAGTAGTTGGAAGTACGTTGCGGCCTCCCCTCATAAATTGGGTGAAACTGAGAGATGTTGCTGGATCTTTAAGATTGGCCACTATTGTAGCTAAAGTAAGGAAAGCTATGATAAAGCTTCCAAAGTTTCATGGCCAAGTTCAAAGTATTAAGAGAGGTTTGCGAGGGGAAGGAGCAGGGGAAGGAGAAAGAGAATAAGAGAGAGAGAGAGAGAGAGAGAGAGAGAGAGAGAGAGAGAGAGAGGAAGAATGAAAGAGAATAAGAGAGAGAGAGAGAGAGAGAGAGAGAGAGAGAGAGAGAGAGAGAGGAAGAATAAGGAACCGACTGCAGGAGACGCCGGTAGGGCACATAGCCCAAGCCAGCCTCTTCTCAAAAAGAAAAGAGGAGCAGAAGATGATATTGATGAAGCGATCGAGCAACCCAATGAGATAGTTAAAAAAGTAGAATTGCCTCAGTAAGTGATCTATTAGAAGAGCATCACGATAATGAATCACAAGTTACATTGCGATAATGAGAATAAATTCAAAGATCAGATTGCTACTGACCGAATAGAGATAACTTTTCTTTCTGTGAAAATGGCTACTTTGTCTGCTCAAGTGAGGAGGCTGTAGGTTGTCTAAAAATTACTACAGATAGCTGATCCCCATCAAACACTGATGATAGAAGTTATAATCCGACGGCTTCCAGAAGACTATAATTTAAAAACTTTCACATAGATCGATGAAAATTCTAATTCAACAACCTTCACAATCAACATCGGGAGTTACAATCTAACGACTCTCTTATTTTAAGGAGCTAAGACGAAGGTTACAAGATGACGATCTTTGCAATGTTCTAGCAAAAGAGATTACAAATTAACAGTCACTTCAAATCAAAACGTAGATATCTCTCAAACCGTAAGGAATTTGGCGAAATGAACAGGAGCAAACCGACTCACGGTTTGAAAGTTATGACCTGTCCTTCACAGCAAGTTATGTTCTGAAGTCCGTTTGTAAGACTGGACTTTGCCTGAACATTGGACTTAGCCTGAGGCTCACCAAGCCTGCCTAAGGCTCGCCTCTGCGTTCCAAACTCAAAACGCAAAGTTCATCTCTGCGTCCCAACAACAAAACACAGAGTTCGTGGCTACGTTCCAGACTTAAAACGTAAAGTTCGTGGCTGCGTTCCAGACTCAAAACACAGAGTTCGTGGTTACGTTCCAGACTCAAAACGTAAAGTTTGTGGCTGCATTCCAAACTCAAAATACAGAGTTTATGGCTACGTTCCAGACTCAAAACGTAGAGTTCAAGGCTGCATTTTTAGGCTCAAATACAGAGCCCAACTCTGCGTCCCAGGTCCAGAACGTAGAATTCGTGCCCAGAACGTAGAATTCGTGCCCAGAACGTAGAATTCGTGCCCAGAACGCAGATTTTGAGTTTGACTCGTTCAAACACGAGTTAAACAGTTCCAAAACCGTTTTCCATGATTTGAGGGGATCACAACCGTACTTAGGAGAGATTTAAGGACATGATTATACCCCTTAATCCCTTATAAATAACTAAAAAATCAGTTGAGTTCGGATCTTTGGATCTTTGAACATTTTTGGTAGATCTAGAGATCGGGCGTAGGGAAAATCCTTCAGAGTTTGGAGCATCTTCGAAACTTAGAGGGTCAGCTGTTGTTGGAGCTTTTCTTATTTGGCTTGCAAACTGATTTGGTTAAATCAAATCAACTCTTTCATAGAGTTTTCAACTCGCTCTGAGTTATTAACTCGTCAAGAGTTTTCAACTTGCCTTGCAAGTTCTCCTTAACATCAATCAAGAGGAAGGAATTATAGGCGTATAAAACTGCTTATAGGTCCCTTAACACAGCTCGGCACGGTGATTCGACAAACCAACGAATCATCGGGTGATATATCCAAGTATGATCATTAAACCACAACACCAAAGCAGATTTACTGCCAAATCAGGATCCGGACTGCCAAATCAGAGTCCAGATCAACAATGAAGTTCAGATAAACCGCGAAACCGGAAAACGACACAAAACCAAACACCAGGAGGGTTCGGCCTTGACCGAGCCACCTCTGGGTGGCTCGGTGGCCGCGCCACTACCTGGTGGTCGGCCAAAGCCGAGCCACCCCTTGGTGGCTCGGCGCAAAATCGAACCACCAAGATTGGTGCTTCGGCAGCCAGCAAGGTAAGCTTCGGTGGCCGAGCCACCTAGGTGGCCGAGCCACCTGGGCCGAGCCACCAGATCTGGGCCCAGATATGAGCCCAGATCTGGTTTGAGGAGCCTATAAATAGACCCCTAGGCTCATTGTTTGAAGGACGGGGAACTTTTGAGGTGAAACTCTGCCGGATTGAGAACTAAACTTCGGAGTTTTAGAGCTTTGAAGACTCGGGCTTTTCAGATCTGGTTCTTGGCGATCATCCACATCAAATAAGGCATGAGTTCGAGAGAGATCAGATCTAAGATCCACACGGTCATCCTCCGGATCAAAACTTGGTTTTTTGATCCCGAGAAGAGTATCGATTTCGCTTGGTCGATTTCGATTACTTAGGGCTATTATTTCCTTGGTGAAATAATACCCCCGGCTGTTATTTCCTTTGTGAAATAGCACTTGTCATACCGTGTAGATCCGACCAGATCAAGATCTCGCGGTGGTCCACGGATTAACCCCGGCGCAGGCGAAGAACCCACACAAGCAAGAGACCGCAAAACAGGATCTTGTGATTTGTTCGATAAAAGGAAAGTTGTAATTTTTCTTTTTTCTTTGATTTTGTTATAACCGGATCTTATAAAAAGACCGGATCTTTTGTAACCGATAAACTGTTGCACAAGAAAATAATGACTTCAATGAAAACGATTTTCCCCGTGAATAATCTGGCGACCACAGTGGGAGCCACCGATCTCGCTGCCGAGATCGTTGCGTCACAGCCACGGATCTCGATCCCGGTCGAGGAGGAGGTCGAGTATGAATTCGACCAGCAAAAGTTCGAGGAGTATCTGTCATCCTCGTCCGGATCCACCTCCCCCCGCAAGTCCAAGAAGTTCTCCTCCAGGAGAAATGTTTGTTGGTATGAAGAAGTGCAGAATGCCAACGAAGATCTCACCCCAATTGATGCCGAAGTTGCATCGGGTGAAGCTCCACCGACCTCCAACCAGGTCAAATCTGTTCTCGCCAATGCCTCCGCCGTTGAAGGAGTAATGACTCTTTCAAAGAGAGCCCGCCAGAGGCGACGTCAACGCCTGGCGCGGTAACTCGCAAAGGTAATGGAGTCCACTGGCGGAATCCGCTATAATGCGGATCTGAAGAACAGGAGAGGCAAACAGCCTCAACAAACAATGAATGGCAGCTCCTCCAAGCCGCCAACGAATGAATGGATCCGTGTCAAACGGAATCGTTCAACGCTTGATGAGCGCATTCGCAAGCGCCACGCACTGTCAGCGCAGGCACGGGCACGAGTCCAAGAAGCCCGTAGAAGACTGCAGAAGGACAATGGAGTCCACTGACGGAATCCGCTATCACGCGGATCTGAAGAGCAGGAGAGGCAAACAGCCTCAACAAACAATGAATGGCACCCCCTCCAAGCCGCCAATGAATGAATGGATCCGTATTAAATGGAATCGTTCAACACTTGATGAGCGCATTCGCAAGCGCCGCACACTGTCAGCGCAAGCACGGGCTCAAGTCCAAGAAGCCGCAGAAGACTGCAGAAGGAAGTGGCCAAAAAGCCGCCACCAACCCGCCAAGTATGAAAGCCGAAGTCTGAAGCGGCGATTCAGGCTAAAGAGCAGCCTTTGCAGCCTTCAGCAAAAGTTCAACCTCCGGCGAACCAACCTAAATCGCCAATAATTCCCATAGCCACTCCGGGAGATCACGCAGAATCATCCCGAAGAAAGAAGTCAGTTTTGGAGCGCCTCGGTCCACTTCCCGATGGACGATGCAAAGCTCCAGTTCAAGAACGTTTGGGCCCGATAAAGAAGCCCCGAACGACTCAACATGCTGGGAGTCGCCGCCACCCTCAACATGACAAAGAGATCAGGACAGCTAGGCGCACCAATTTGCGCATTGAAGTCCAGGAGCCCGCTGAGAACTCACGCCCACAAAGGCATGTTTCGAGGCGCGTGACTCTTGAAAGTCCAAAGAAGGCAGTTCGCCCTCAGAAGGAAACATTGTTGTCTGATGACGATAGCGTTATACCTGAGAAGTCGTGCCAACACACGATAGGTTACTCCGACCTTCAAGCAGACGAGTTGTACTATCGTGTTGGGGGTACGAGTAAAACCAAGAAAAGGAGTCCTCGAGAACTAGAAACTCAATGCCCATGTTCCAAACTCATCCGGGTAGTATTGTCTGAGTGTAACTGCATCAAGACAGTCCCTGAAAGAATTTCGGTTTTCGAAAGGCTCAGTACCGAAGCGCCAAAACCAAGGCATAGGCGTTTCCGACAAAGAAGAACGGTGGTTAAAAATGGAGAATTTCCGAGGGTCACCACTAATATGACCAGCAAAGAGAAATCGGCATGGGATAATCCCAAGTCGATTCCGGAAGCACCCCGGCGTATAACACGTCTGCAGTCCGGAGCCATCATACGAGCAACTTATGGTAGGATTTAGACAAGATTACCTTCAGAAGACGAAGAATCGGATGCCGGCTCTACGGTCGCATCAGATAATACAGTATCCAGCGAGGGACAACCCCGCGAGTCGCTTATGATAAGTGCGGAACAAGTGGCCAAGATGCTCGAAGAAGCCATGGCTAAACAACAGGAGAGCTTCAGGTTCGAAATGCAGATGGCCATGCAGAATATGAGAGAAATGCATGACCAACAAATCCAAGCACTGACAAACCAGCAAGGCGAACCAAGTCGTCGTAACCAGGTTAATCAGGAAGATGAGGACACAGGTGCGAATGAAGCTCATAATGCCAATAATCCTCCCGTCAATGCAGGGGGGTGGTAACGAGAATGCTAGCGAAAACACAGGTGAAAGCTTGAAGATTAAAAACCTCGAGAGCAAAATCAATACATTGATTTCCGCTCAAGAGATGAAGAAGACGGGCATTCCTTGTCCATACCCAAGAGAATGGGAATCAATCCCATATCCGGCGAAGTTCAATCTAATTAACTTCATGCCGTTTAATGGGATGGGTTCACCCACTCAGCATTTGATTTACTTCAAATCACACCTGGGGGTTATCTCTGGTAATGAGCCTCTGATGGTACGGTCCTTCGTTGGCACTCTTCGTGGAGCCGCCTTCGATTGGTATCGCCGCCTCAAGCCAGGAAGTGTGAATAGCTGGGACGACATGGAGACTAAATTCCTCACTAACTTCTTCAACGACGACACCAAGATATCCATCGGGTTGTTGCTTGACGAGAAACAAAAAGCCGGGGAATTGGTTGACACCTTCGTCAAGAGGTTCCGGAACAAGGCGATGAACTGTCGGGACCCGATCACTGAGGAGTTCATTCTCTAGACTTGCCACAACAACCTCGCATTGGACGTGTTGGAAGCAATGGGGACAACACCGTCCAAAATATGGAAGGATTTGAAGGTCCGGGGAGAGCAAGCCGAGCGATTCCTCAGAAGGAAGAAGGCGGAAAGAGGCCAACAGGCGACGAATGCTCCGTAACAGAATTTCGTCCCACGAGAGAAAGGTAAGGCACATGCTAATGCAGTTGATGCTAATCAAACTTTCCAATTGCAACCTCAGCAACAACCACAGCAACGAGCACCACAACAATCGCAGTCGCAGTGGTAACAACGACCTCAGAAGCAGAAATCTTCGGAGCCAAGATTTCCCAAAGTGTACTCCTTCAAAGATGACGAAGTTCCCGGCATCTTTAAGTACCTATTGGAAAATAACAAAATCCAGCTGCCGGCGATCGTGGATTAAGAAGGGGCTAGCAAAGTGATGGATCCGAAGTATTGCACATACCATAGAGCAGTCCATCACCCTACAAAGTCATACTACCATCTCAAGGATAAGATCCAGGCGTTAATTGATGTAGGCGTCATAACCCCAAAGCCGTCCAAGAATGTCGGAGCAAATGCAATATCAATTAGTTTTGGATCAGTGCCCACAGCATGGTTTGAACCAGAACGCATCACCAAAGTAGGAATGAAGATGGTGAATGACGACCCATATGGACAACGTCAAAAAGGACTTGTGCCACACACAGCCCCAAACGGAGAAATCCTCTGGGTTCATCCCGATCTAATTGAAGACGATCAGTGGACGACTTCCTCGACCAGAAAGGGTAAAGGCAAGTCCTGCAATGCTACCTCCGCGATCTTCGAAGAGGATGGTAATGAAGCTCCTACCTTCCCGCTCTCCGAAGAAGAACAAGAAGTCTTTGCCACTAGAAGCGGAAATCAGTATCACTTCAACTATCCATCACCTAGTGATCAGTTAGCTGAGCAGGGGGGTGACTAAGCAAGGACCAGCCAGAACTCTCACGGAGCTGGGTGTGATTACGACTCCTAGACCGGTTGAAGAAGCTCGACGATAACCGGTTAATAAACAGAAAGAAAAGAAGCCCCAGGAGGTTCAGAATCCGAAGTAGTCTCGTTTTAATCGTCCGATTAGAAGAGATAAACCAGAAAGCTCGAACACTCCGCACGTCTTCGATATTATGGCTCAACTAGCTAACATCCCAGCGCGGATAACATTGTATGAGTTGCTACGGTTGTCTAAAGAAACCAGGGAAGCCTTGCAAGAAGCCTTGGCCAATTCAGAAGTGTTCCTTACTCGGATCAAGTCGGCACTTGAAGAGCAAGAACCGTTAATTCAACACTGCAATATAGCGGCTAAAAACCTTCCCTGCATTACCTTCATCAAAGAGGATATGCAGACAAAGAACTCAAACCATGATCGACCCCTATATTTCATTGGGTACATTGGCTCCAGCAAAGTCAACCGAATCCAAGTGGATCCGGGTTCTACTGTGAATATTATGTCGCTTCGCTTGATGCATATCCTCTTGGATCCATAGTAACGTTATAATCCCCTCCACTCTCCATCAGTGTTTGAAATATGTCGACACTGATAATAAGGTTAGGACGGTGGTCGCGGATAAGTAACCATTCAAAGGGTATGAGAATTATTTCACTGATTCTCTCCTTTATGGTAACGAATCCGATACTGAATCATCGACCCATGGCACGGACAGCGGAGAAGAAGCTGATCTGAAGCCGGACTTGATTACAATGGAGGTTATGTTTTAAACGACATTGTACCCTTTGTAATCAACCTTGACGATGAACAATCGTCAGATGGAAGTTGTAACTGGCAACTTGCCAATAATGAAATAAATAATGATTTAGAGTACTCACTGTCTCTTGATGATATAATAAAGGGATTGTATGATAATCCCGATTTATATGTGCCGCTTCGATCATCCTATGTAGCAAAGAAACGCCTCCAGCATTCTTTCGGAACAACCCTGGTCATCCCGACCAAAATAGGAGGTGAAAAAGAAGTGATTTACGGTAAAGGAAAAAGCTCCCCATTACCAGACTATTTCTTAAGCGAAGATGAAGATGATGACAAACCTGGTCAGCATTTATCTAAGTATAGTCCGGAAGCGCGCAAGCTCATGGAAAAACAGGGATATGATTTCACACTCGGAGAAGGTCTATACTTCGATCGAGGTCCTCGGAATCCAGCCAAAGCGGCACATGTACCAAAAGGGAAACCGGATGATTATTATAAATTCAGACGAGGGTTAGGGTATGAATCTTCTTCAGAAGACGAATGTTGCTGGTTAATCAATAACCAATCATCTGAGCAATACAAAGATGGGTACCCATCAGATTCCTCGGAATGGGATTCCGATACAAGTATGTTGGAAGCATTCAAAGCCCTAATAGCGAACATGGCTACAACTGATCCGTCCACAATGGAGAACGATGATCAAATGCTAACATGGGAAGACCCGTGGATTCATCACCTGAACATGCAGTATGGTGATAGGTTCGAACAGAGAGAACCCCCACTGAAGATAAAATAGTCCAAATTAACATGGGCGACGAGACCAACCCAAAGCCTATATTCATCAGCGATAGTCTTCCTTCAAATGAGAAGGAGGAATTAATTGCTCTCATCAGGGAATATATTGACGTCTTCGTTTGGAACTATGAAGACATGCCAGGGCTTGACCCCAGTGTAGCAATGCACCGCCTCGATATCAAGTCGGATGCCAAACCTGTCAAACAACAGCAAAGATGGTTTCGTCCGCAGATTATGGAAGCCATTGAGGCAGAGGTTAAGAAATTGATCGAATCAGGATTTATCCGAGAGGAGCAACATCCAGACTGGCTCGCCAATATTGTTCCAGTCATGAAGAAGAACGGTAAAATCAGGATTTGTATCGACTTCAAGGACCTGAATACGGCATGTCCAAAAGACGACTTTCCTCTCCCAATCACAGATGTCATTATCGACAATACGTGCGGATTTGAGAGAATGTCTTTTATGGATGGTTTTTCAGGATATAACCAAATCAAGATGCACCCAGATGACGAGAAGCATACAGTGTTCAGAACGCCCCTCGGTGTTTTTTGCTACACGGTGATGCCTTTCGGTCTAAAGAATGCAGGCACCACGTACCAGCGAGCAATGACTAAGATTTTCTGGTTGTAAAAAGCCGCATCAAAGAAGATCACATCAAGGACTTGAAGACGATGTTCAATCTCATGCGGAGTCATCAATTGAAGATGAACCCCACTAAATCCTTCCTTGGAATGTTCAGCGGAAAATTCCTTGGATTCGTCGTCACCACCAAAGGTATACATATCAATCCTGATAAGGTGAAGGCGATACATGAACTGCAACCTCCTAGAAATCTAAGAGAACTCAGAGGATTGCAAGGGCGGTTAGCTTACATCCGGCGGTTCATCTCAAATCTTTCTGGGAAGTGCCAACCATTCTCTAAGCTAAACAAGAAAGGTGTGTCATTTATTTGGGACGACGCCTGCCAAAAAGTATTCAAAGATATCAAAACATATCTGACGAATCCTCCTGTTCTCATTGCACCAAAATTAGGTAGACCATTCTTGATTTACCTCAAGGCGATGAACCACTCGATAAGTGCTTTACTAGCACAAGACGATGATAATGGTCACGAACAGGCAGTCTATTACCTAAGTCGGACCTTGGTAGGCTCCGAGTCTTGATATCCGATGATTGAGAAAGAATGCCTCGCATTAGTATTCGCAGTGCAAAAGATGCGGCATTACCTGGTTGGACAGACGATTTACATCATTTCTAACGTTAATCCAGTACGGGTATTTATGACGCAACCGGGCTCTATGAATTGGCGGTTAGCGAAGTGGGCCCTTCTCTTGTCCCAATATGATTTTCACTTCAAACAGCAGAAGTCAATCAAAGAACAAGCGATTTGTGATCTTTTGGCGGCAAACTCGACAACGGATACAGCAGAAGTATATGATGACTTGCCGGATGAAACCCACGAGGTTAACACTACATCGCACCAACAAATATGGTAATTATACTTCGATGGTGCTTCGAGGGCAATTAACAAGACAATAACCCCCGGATGTTCTAAAGTCTCCTCCGGAGTTGGAGTTGTCTTAGTTTCCCCGGGGATGCATGTGATGCCTCGGGCTTATTCACTGACTAGTCCATGTTCCAATAACGTGGCCGAGTACAATGCACTTCTCATTGGACTCAGTTTCACCAAGGAGCTGGGGGTCGAATATCTCGAAGCTTTTGGGGATTCTCAATTGATAGTCAACCAAGCCCGTGGAGAGTATGAAGTCAGGAACCAAGACCTAATCCCGTACCACTAGGAGACCATCAAAATGGCAGATTCTTTTGAAGAATTCTTTATTGAATACATCTCTCGTCTCCAGAACGCTTATGCGGATGCACTGACAGCACTAGCGGTATCACTTGCGCAGCCTCCCGAAACTGAACTATTAGTCATAGTAAGGACGCATCAACTCTGTATACCCATATACGATATGGATATTGAAGAGGAAGATGATAGAAACATAAGCGCCAAGGAGGTGAATTCAACTCAAATTGGGTCTGAGTCCCGAGATTGACGTTTTCCTATCATTGACTACGTCCAATATGGTATTTTACCAGAGGACGTAAAAGAAAGAGAATCAATCCGCCGAAGAGCACCAAGATTCTTCTTTAATACCGAGACCCATACATTATACCGTCGAGGGTACGATGGTTTGTTACTCCGATGCCTTTCGAACAAAGAAGCAGAATAAGTTCTTAAGGAAGCACACGAAGGAGAATGTGGTGCGCATCAACCTAGTCCTAAACTGTATGATCGCATCAGAAGAATGGGATATTTTTGTCCAACAATGGTTCGTGATGCAATCGAATACGCCCGAGAATGTCATGCCTGTCAAGTACATGCAAATTATATGCACCAACCACCAGAGCGTTTACACACGTCAACCACGTCTTGGTCATTCGAGACATGGGGTATGGACATTGTCGGTCCTATTTTTCCCCCTTCAGTCAAAGGTGATCGATTCATTCTCGCAATCACGGATTACTTTTCAAAGTGGGCTGAAGCGATTCCGCTTAGAGAAGTAAAGATGAACAACGTCATCAATTTTATCAAACATCATGTTATATACCGACACGGTGTGCCAAGACAGATCATTCATGACAACGGTCCACAGTTCATAAGCAACGCCTTCGTCAGGTTTTGTGACAAGTTCAAAATTCAAGATATTTCGTCAACAGCTTATTATCCCGCTGTGAATGGATTAGCTGAGGCTTTTAACAAGACGATCATTAAGATCCTGTCAAAGCTCGTGAAGACTAATAAACGAGATTGGGATGATAAACTCGGTGAAGCACTCTGGGCTTATCGTACCACCATACGCACACCTACAGGAGCTACCCCATATTCGTTGGAATACGGATGTGAAGCTGTGCTACCATTGGAGATCCAAATCCCATCCATTCGGATCGCAGAAAAAAATAAAAAGATTACAACTTTCCTTTCGAACGAATCGCGAGCTCCTGTTTTGCGGTCACTCGCTTTTGTGGGTTTTTTGCCAACGCCGGGGTTAGTCCGTGGACCACCGCGCGATCTAGATCCGGTCGGATCTACACGATTTGACGGGTGTTATCTCACTAAGGAAATAACAGCCGGGGGGTACTATTTCACCAAGGAAATAATCGCCTTTAGTTCTCGGGATCAAAGGCCAAGCTTTGATCCGGAGTATTACTTCGTGTAGATCTCAGATCTGATTTCTCTCTCTCGAACTCCTGCCTTTTGTGACGTGGATGCTCGCCAAGAACCAGATTTGAATGTCTAAGTCTTCAAGTCTTCAAAACTCCAAGCTCAGTTCTCAATTCGGCAGAGTTTCGGCTCCTAAAGTTCCAACCCCTAACAAATGAGCAAAGGGGGTCTATTTATAGGCTCTCAGATCTGTGCCTTGGCACAGATCTGGGCCGGCCACCTATAGGTGGCTCGGCCACCGAGCCACCTAGAGGTGGCTCGGTTTTGGCCGAGTCCCCTTGGTGTTTGGGTTTTGCCGTTTTTTCGGTCTCGTGGTTGATTTGGACTCTGATTTGTTGATCTGAATCCTGATTTGGCAGTAAACCCGCTTCGTTGTTGATCCAGACTCTGATTAGACAGTCCGAATCCCAATATGGCAGTAAATCCGCCTCGGTGTTTGAGTTCAAATCCGTTCTATGGTTGGATGACTCGTTGACTCACCGAACTGTTAGCTTAATTCCGCATACGAATGGATGTATTCCATTGTTTGCGTGCGGTTCGTTAGCCTCGTCGCCTCGTTAATCCGCTTCGTTGCTTGTCACTTGGCTTTGGCGTTGTGGACTGACGCTTGTGTTTGGATACGTCGCCCGATGGTTCGTCGGTTTGTGCCGAGCTGTGCTAAGGGACCTATAAGCAATTTTATACGCCTACAGATACCCCCTCCAAAGTATTTCAGCCTCGTTCTTTTATAGAAGAGTCTGGAATACTTTGGATATGATTGTCCCAACCTTCAGTCGGTGTAACGGGACCTTGGAATGACTCATGTTCTTGATTCCTTCAATCCTTCAGGCTATTCGGTGCTTCGTCGAATGTCTATAAGGGTTCCGGTGCTGCATTTATTGTCTGACCGTTGTCAGAATTTTGAACTTGAAGTCGATTCCTGATTTTCTGATTTTTAACTCGTGTTTGTTGTTTCAACACGGAACTGACCTTCGATCGTTGGCGCTAAGTTCTTATTTGCGAGCGTTGTCTGGCGTAGTATTGTTGAGTTACCTTAAGAATATTTTTAGAAAAATATTTTTCAGGAACTTCTCAACCAAAAATAGGGAACAATTTATACTCATATACCTTATTGGAGTAATTTCTGTGCCCGAATGAGCTGAACCGGCCTGATAATGAGCTGAACCGGCTTGATAATGAGCCAAAAAGGCAGTAATTTGGCTCAAAAAATCTTCTGCTCCTTCCGAATGTGCGGGAGAGGTAAGAATAAACCAAGGACTGATCCCTCGGTCGATTTGAAGTTGTTTCGATGCTCGATTCGGCTTCAATTTGAATTCTGGTTCAAATCTGGTTCAAACTGGTTCAAACTGGTTCAACCTGGTTCAACCTGGTTCAAGGCTGGTTCAGGACTGGTTCAAGACTGGTTCAGACTGGTTCATCCCGGTCTGGTCTGGTTCAGTCTGGTTTGGCCTGGTTCAGCCTCTTTTGAATTGATTTGGACTGGTCTGGTCTGGTTCAACCTGGTCCGGTCTGGTTCAAGGCTGGTTCACCCTATAAAAAAGGGGTTCTTTTCTTCCCTCTTTTCCTCTTCTAGGGCCGGCCACCATCCTCCCCCTTTCTTGGATTTTTTCTTCCCTCGAGCATCCTTTCTCCCTCAAAACTTTATAGTTGCATGAGATCTAGCCTTCCTTTGGATCTTAGACTGAAGAATCCCTCAAAAATCTTCATACAGAAATTCCTCTCAGGCTTCTCGAGCACGTGGTCTGAGCCTCTTTCAAGATTTGATTTTTGTCGGATCTTCGAGCTTTCCCTCAGGTACATCCTCCACAATTTTAGCATATTTCATGCTTAATTCAATTTATGAACTTGTGGGATCGTATGTGAGGATTAGGGTTTATGATTTGGCGCCTCGAGCTCATCTTTCAGGGGGGTAGAATTGCAATAAAAAGGGGAATTTTTTCTGGGTCTGATCCCCTAATTTATTTTGCAGGTCACCATGTCTCATATTGCGAGAGGTCAATCCTCTACCGCGTCGGCTGATGGCGCGCCTCCCTCTTATGCTGGTGAGCTATTTTTGGCACATTTGCAAATTAGTCCCTTTTTCCTCGGAAATTTGCCGATTAGTTCTTTTTACCCCACGTTGTTCTCCTTGGTGAGGCAATCGGGAAGAGCCTTGATTCTCCTTGGTGAGGATCGATGCTTTTAAGATGGGTTTTACTTGGTCAAAACCATATCTCATAATAAATAAAGGGGCGTTTTGTCGCTGCATTGTGCCTTATAAGGCAAGGATATTTTTTTTTGATATATCCTACCTTATAAGTGCATAATGTGGCCAAATCGTCTCACCCTTTATAAGGCAGTGACTCTATCTTATCCATTCGTAGGATGAGTTCGACTTCCTTTTATAATTGAGACTAACAAATGTTTAACTGTTTGTTTCCAGTGGGATATCCTTCTGGAGCATTCTCATCTCACGCAGTGTACGGGCGTCGTGGCGAGTATTATTCGACTTCTGACGATTTTTCCCCTATTCCAGTTACTCCTCAGTTTGCTTCGGGCACGCTGACAGAGGTTGCCCAAGTGGTGAAGGAAGGTGGACATCGAGCTCTTCGACAGTTGATTACAGATGCGCCTTTCGTGAAGGAT
Organism: Asparagus officinalis; assembly: GCF_001876935.1. Taxonomy (NCBI): domain Eukaryota; kingdom Viridiplantae; phylum Streptophyta; class Magnoliopsida; order Asparagales; family Asparagaceae; genus Asparagus; species Asparagus officinalis. Next base: position 47,544,917 of record NC_033794.1, on the reverse strand, counting down.
GCCAGTTCTGTTCAGTCTCTCAGGAAGACTGACTTTTTATTTGGCGACTCTGCCAGAGACCCGGATGCAGTGTTTATTGACGCCGAGCAGTGGCTTCATAAAACTGGCGGTGGTTTCATATATTTGCCGAAGATTCCTCGGCATCGTTCCTTGACTGAGCTCAGGTGTCAGGCTGTGACACGGGAGATGTCGTGGCGCTTGACGGAGGAGCATGAGAGCATTCACTGTGGCTACATCACTCATCAGGTAGCTCTTGGTTCGAGCAGGAGTCATATCACTGGATTGCATCCTGGAGTATTAGGGTTGGATGCACCGCCACGTAACGAGCTTCTTGCCTCTGCTTCTACTTTGAAGAATCGTCTCGCTGCCTTAGGACGGGAGATGCCTCCGACGCGTCACAGATTTTATGGCTGGATCCATTCTTTGGACAAGCTTTGGTGGACTCGCATGACGAAGTACGTCTTAAGCCGATGGAGCGAGGAGTTGCACGCTTGTGGTCTATATGCAGCCGTTCGTGCCGCCATGTATGGTTTGCCTGTCAGCGCGAAGCATTCCTTCGCTTTGTGCGAGCTTTATACTCCAGATTCGAATACTTTTCTAACCCGGCAAGGGGAGTTGGGCTTGGCCCTCCATGAGATGCACAGGATTTCTGGTTTACCCATGGGACAGATGCTATATCAGGAATACTTTCCCTCCAACCATGAATTGAGTCAGCTGAAGGATCGCATGCCCGACCGCTACGAGACTTTATGGGACCTCACATGTCACTATCATATCGCTTTGGCGCAGTCTAAACCTTTAGCGAAGAGGGCTAAATCCCATGTGAGCCAGAAGCAGTTCGCATGCTATTTATTCAGAAATCTAGAGAGCAATTCCGGCGAGGCTATTTGCGAGCTGGCACCACTCACTCCTTCAGGGGTGAATAGTCTATTGAAGAAGATTGACGCTCATTCCTACACCATTAGCAGTCCTGAGAGTGGCTTTCCTGCAGGGACCAAGTTTAAATCATTTCTATGGCATGCGACCGCGCCGATTCGACCGATGACCCTTCTTGCCGGTTACCTCGCTATCTGGTTCACCATGTGAGCCAGAAGCAGTTTGCGTCTTATTTTTTCAGGAATCTAGAGAGCAATTCTGGCGAGGCTATTTGTGAGCTGGCACCACTCACTCCTTCAGGGGTTAATAGTCTACTGAAGAAGATTGACGCCCATTCCTATACCATTAGCAGTCCTGAGAGTGGCTTTCCTGCAGGGACCAAGTTTAAATCATTCTTATGGCATGCGACCGCGCCGATTCGACCGATGACCCTTCTTGCCGGTTACCTCGCTATCTGGTTAAAGAAATGTGTAGTCCCGTATCAGTCTGGCGATGCTTTGCCCTTAGAAGTGCTCTACCCAGCGATTCAGCTCACCTACAAAAAGGAACTTTCGCTTCTTCCGGTGATGGTGGCTAACATTCATCGAGGGCTTCGACAGATTTTTAGTGCTTTTACACGGAAGGAAAGTGAATCGCCGGCTCAGATTCCTACTATTAAGGTGGAGCTTCCGTACACTTATTTGATGGCTTGGTTCGTCCTTCATCGTTCTGATATGATGTCGGTACCGAACGCCACAGACCCCTCTGTTCCCCTACTACAGTTGCTTGAGAATGGTAAGTGGGAGGGGCGAGAATTCCCTGACATCAGACAGCAGCTACAGGTCCACAAGTGTTGGACGTTTTCCACTTGCTTTCCGCAGTTCTCCGGCCGATATGGCGAGTGTCTAATTGATGAGGAGAGGCCGAGGGAGTATCGAACTCATTTAGACATCGGCTGCTTTAACTGGCTGGTGAACATCAGGCCGGGTTATCTGACTTTCCGGGTGAGGAATCAGTGTTTCATAGAGCCATCCCTCCCCTGCCGATTCGCTCGCCAGTTTGGCTATGATCAGCTTTATGTCGGGAATCCACGTCAGCAGCTTCGGACCCACGGCGGTTTGGTGGACGGACTTCGTGCATGGTTGTGGACCGTGACGGGCTGTACTGGTGCTAAGTTCAGTCTCCCGAGTGCTGAGCGACAGTTGAATCTCACCTTCTTAAGTTGCAGGTGGCTGTTAGCAGCTAATAAAACTATCCCCGTGAAGATGATTGCAGAGCTAGTGGCCGAGGAAGCTTCTCAGGCTAATTCACGTGTGATTTGGGAAAATGCTCGGTCACAGAGGACACAGAGCAAGACTCGTCGGATTGACGAAGAGGGAAAGAAGATCTTTCATTCTGCTGATGAGGCTTCAGGCGGAGATCTTGAAGATTACGAGGACTGTTCTGAACGAGGTCAGTTACTTACTCTTTCCTTCTATCTTCCAGAATTATTAAACCTGACAATGGTTTGATGTTTCAGGGACCACAACTGACCAAGATGAAGAGTTCCATCTTTCTTCCCAGGCGAGACCTTCGATTGTTGTCTCTGCTGCTAGGCAGAAGAGATTAGCCCGCAAGCCGCGTGCAGTTTCGCGAGTATCTGATATGGATTTGGTCGGTGACGATCCTGCTAGTGACGGAGGTAACATCTACCCTATAGACCAACCTCTTTATCATTCAAAACTACGACTCATGCTTTTCCATCTCTATATAGGAGAGCGTGGGGAGAGAGAGATGAGTCCTGATCCTGCTTTTCATGATTTTGCATCTTCTGGTGAGCCCGACTCACCGCACCAGGTAGAAAGGCCTACAGAAGTTGCCGACATTAGGGAGGCTGTCAATGTAGGACCCGGTTCGATGAATCCAGGTACATCTACCATTAAAAATATATGTTTTAGATAGCACACAAAGGAGTCGAATGATTCAGAATTTGTGCATTCCCTGATTGTCTCTTGTGCTTCTCGCTCTTTTAGATAATTTGCAGGAGGCAAACGTGGATCTTGGGAAAAGAGAGGCTGACGCACCTATAAGAGGTAACTCATTTCTATCGGTTGTAGTCTCTTTATTCTTCATTCGTACTTATATTCTCTTGTGTCAGATTTCTCGACTGATGATTTTGACGAGGAAGGCTTGCTTGTGGACACTCCTATGCTCCACTTTATGTATGGCTCTCCTCAGATCGATGACCAGTTGCCTGGAAATGTATTTCCTGAGTCTACGCTCCCTAAGAATCCCGAGGATGGTTTTTCTGAAGGTACGTAGCTCTTCTCAAGTTAATTATAGGACTAGCCAATTTTTGACTAATGCAACTATAATGTGATGCATCTGAGAATTCTATTTTATATTTGACAGGAGCTTTTGTCAAGACTGATCCTGTTGAGCTGGCTGTGAGACCAACTACACCAGTTGATACACCCACAGCCGTTACACCTCCACTACCCCCAGTGACTCAAGGGGTAGAAGGTATATATTAAGCAACTGAGAAATGTCATTTACTTCCTTATTAAGGTTTTCTTGACGAATTTCTCCTTCTTGTGTAGAGCTTTCTTCTCGGCTTCATGTCCTTGTGAAGGAGTTATTATCAGACAGCGACCCAGAGAAGATTGTCATCTGCATAGAAATCCGCTCCTTCTTCTCCTTTGTGAATGCTATGATTGGCAAACTCTGCCACGGCGGACTTTCCCTTCACCAGGGATGCAGGATACCCAGATCTGGCGAAGGCTATAGTTGATGATCTTGACTGCCTAGAGCATGAGCTTCATACGTTTCGCGAGCTCCGGGATGCAGGTGCCTCTTCATTCATTGCTGCCGAGTTGGATACCCACTTACAGACATGGTGCGATAATCGGCTTTTTGCTGAGCTCGAGATTCAGGTGCAGCGGGATCGAGTGGACCGAGTTAAGACCAACCTTGTTGCTAGATCATCTTCTCTCGACGAGCTTGATTTTTCCATTACTTCTTGTGAGACCCAGATAGACCAGCTCCGAAGATAACTCCGTGAAAAAGAGGAGACTTTGGGTATTCTTCAGATGACGAAGGTACTGGATCAGCGAGCCCACACTGCTTTATCTGAGGAGTTGAAATCTTTGAAACAGACACTGACTGAGACGGAGGAGGTTGCTGCGAAGACTTTAGCCACCACCGAAGAGTCCATCAGAGCTGAGATGAGGCAAGCTTATGATGAGAAGCTGTCTAAGCTTAATCAGCAGATTTTTGGTCATGTTCTTGATGTATGATTCCATTTGCTGAATGTTTTGACTTTTGATCCTTTTAGTGGAACTGGTTTTCATCTTTATCTTTACTATAATTCCTCATTCCATTTGAAATGATTGATCATAATACTTTTAGGATTTTTGGCAAACCCTCAGCCATCAACGGATTTGATTAGCCTTTACCGACTACCGTTTGAGTCGGGCTAGCATGCAGATTGTTTAAACTCGTTCCGCATGTAACGTTGTACTAAGAGAGTAAATTCTCTGAGACTTTGTGCTATGATATTGAATACATAGACTTCGCCATTGTTACGGGAATAGGCTACCCGGCGACACGTGTTAGGTGTTGACTTTAGGATTTTTGGCTAACCCCCAGCCTTTAACGGATTTGATTAGCCTTTACCGACTACCGTTTGAGTCGGGCTAGCATGCGAATTGTCTAAATCCGTTCTGCATGTAACGTTGTGCTGAGAGAGTGAATTCTCTTAGACTTTGCTGCTACGACTTTGAATACGTAGACTTCGCCATTGTTACGGGAATAGGCTACCCAGCAACGTAACTTATCCCTACTTAGGCTTCGGGATAAAATACCCCAGAATCGAACTCTGGTGTCTTTTTCACGGAGAAAGACTAAACCGGCGACGCGTGTTAGGCGCCGGCATATCCTTTCTTAGGATTCAGGATGAAATTCCTCATGCGTATAAGGCATGGATTTTGGTGTTATTAATAACAACCTGTCACAATGTCGAATATGGTTAAGAACTAACCGGCAACGCGGGTTAAGCGCAGACTTATCCCTGCTTAGGTTTCAGGATAGAATACCCCAGAATCGAACTCTGGTGTCTTTTTCTACGGAGAAAGACTAAACCAGCAGCGCGTGTTAGGCGCAGACTTATCCTTGCTTAGGATTCGGGATAAACTTCCTAGGATGAATCTTAGATTGACAAATTTTGGAAAAGATCTGTGCGGAAAAGGAAGAATTTTATATTCTATTTCCCGGTCTTCTTTTAGGGTGAAGGCGAACCCGAATACAAGGAAGGAAGAATTTTATATTCTATTCCCTGATTCTGGAAAGGAAGAATTTTATATTCTATTTCCAGCGCAAAAGAAACTAGAAGTGGGATCTCCACTCCGAGAATCTGGAAAAATCTAGATAAACTTACCTTTTATAGGATTAGTTATCTAAACTGAAGACGGGTTTTTTATTTATCGAAATGAAATTTCAATTTAGGTTATAACCATGAGAAGGCTTAACCAAAGAGAAAAAGAAGGGAGTTCTTTCGTTTATCGAAAGGGGACTCTGAACTGAAAGTGGACCTCTTGTTCATGGAAAGAGTCAAGAGGGCCAGAAAGACATTTTTGGTGGACCCACTGTCAATTGAAATTGATCAGTGAGGGATTTTGGTGGTGAAAATGATTTTGGGTTATCCTCTAGAATATTAAGTGTAATATTCTTCAAGGAACTTCCCGGTAAATGGGTTATCCTGAATGTACTAGGGATAGTACTTTTTCAGGAACTTCCCATTTATTGGCATTAATTGCCTGGCGCCCTCTTGAGTAATCAGGCGATATGCGCCGTTTGAGTAGACTGTGTCTATCACAAACGGTCCTTCCCATTTGGGTTCAAATTTACCTTTCTTCTTGGAGTTGAGGATTATCGGTCGGCGAGCAGCGAGGACCAGATCTCCTTCCTTGAAGCTTCTCTGTCGGACTCTTTTGTTAAAAGCCCTAGATATTCTGGCTTGATAAAACTCAATGTATTGTTGAGCTTCCAAGCGCTTTTCATCCAACCTCTCGAGTTCTTTGAGACGTTTTTGATGTTGTTCTTCGGTTGTCATCTCAGTTGCGAGAGCGATCCGAAGAGATGGGATTTGGATCTCCAATGGTAGCACAGCTTCACATCCGTATACCAGCGAATATGGGGTAGCTCCCGTAGGTGTGCGTATGGTGGTACGATAAGCCCAGAGTGCTTCACCGAGTTTATCGTCCCAGTCTCGTTTATTGGTCTTCACGAGCTTTGACAGGATTTTAATAATCGTCTTGTTAAACGCCTCAGCTAATCCATTCGCAACGGGATAATAAGCTGTTGACGAAACATCTTGAATTTTGAACTTGTCACAAAACCTGACGAAGGCGTTGCTTATGAACTGATGTCTCGAATGGCCAAGACGTGGTTGACGTGTGTAAATGCTCTGGTGGTTGGTGCATATAATTTGCATGTATCTGACAAGCATGACATTCTCGGGCGTATTCGATTGCGTCACGAACCATCGTTGGCCAAAAATATCCCATTCTCCTGATGCGATCATACAATTTGGGACCGGGTTGATGCGCACCACATTCCCCTTCGTGTGCTTCCTTGAGGACTTCTTCTGCTTCTTTGTTCGAAAGGCATCGGAGTAATAAACCATCGTACCCTCTACGGTATAACATATGGGTCTCGGTATTGTAGAAGAATCTTGGTGCTCTTCGGCGGATTGATTCTCTTTCTTTTACATCCTCTGGTAAAATACCATATTGGACGTAGTCAATGATAGGAAAACGCCAATCTCGGGACTCAGACCCAATTCGAGTTGAGTTCACCTCCTTGGCGCTTATGTTTCTATCATCTTCCTCTTCGATATCCATATCGTATATGGGTATGCAGAGTTGATGCGTCCTTACTGTGACTAATAGTTCAGTTTCGGGAGGCTGTGCAAGTGATACCGCTAGTGCTGCTAGTGCATCTGCATAAGCGTTCTGGAGGTGAGGGATGTATTCAATAAAGAATTCTTCAAAAGAATCTGCCATTTTGATGGCCTCCTGGTGGTACGGGATCAGGTCTTGGTTCCTGACTTCATACTCTCCACGGACTTGGTTGACTATCAATTGAGAATCCCCAAAAGTTTCGACATATTCGACCCCCAGCTCCTTGGCGAAACTGAGTCCAATGAGAAGCGCGTTGTACTCGGCTACGTTATTAGAGCACAGACTAGTCAATGAATACGCCTGAGGCATCACATGCTTCCCTGGGGAGATTAAGACAACTCCAACCCCGGAGGAAACTGTAGAACCCCCCGGGGTTATTACCCTATTAACTGCCCTTGAGGCACCATCGAAATATAATTGCCATACTTGTTGGTGTGACGTAGTGTTAACCTCGTGGGTTTCGTCCGGCAAGTCATCATATACTTCTGCCGTATCCGTTGTCGGCGCTTGTCCTTTGATCGACTTCTGCTGTTTGAAGTGCAAATCGTATTGGGACAAGAGAAGGGCCCACTTCGCTAACCGCCAATTCATAGAGGCCGGTTGTGTCATAAATACCCGTACTGGATTAACGTTAGAAATAACGTAAATCGTCTGTCCAACCAAGTAATGCCGCATCTTTTACATTGCGAATACCAATGCGAGGCATTCCTTCTCAATCATCGGATACCGAGACTCAGCGCCTATCAAGGTCCGACTTAGGTAATAGACTGCCTATTCGTGACCATTATCATCGTCTTGTGCTAGTAAAGCACTTATCGAGTGGTTCATCGCCTTGATGTAAATCAAGAACGGTTTACCCGACTTCGGTGCAACGAGAACAGGAGGATTCGTCAGATATGTTTTGATATCTTCGAATGCTTTTTGGCAGGCGTCGTCCCAGATGAATGACACCCCTTTCTTGTTTAGCTTAGAGAATGGCTGGCATTTCCCAGAAAGATTCGAGATGAACTGCCGGATGTAAGTTAAACGCCCTTGCAATCCTCTGAGCTCTCTTAGATTTCTAGGAGGTTGCAGTTCATGTATCGCCTTTACACAACCAAATCATCAACGTAGCATTCGACTGTTTTCCTGAGATGTTCTTGGAAAATCTTAGTCATTGCTCGTTGGTATGTGGCGCCTGCATTCTTTAGACCGAATGGCATCACCGTGTAGCAGAATACACCGAGGGGCGTTCTGAATGCTGTATGCTTCTCGTCATCTGGGTGCATCTTGATTTGGTTATATCCTGAAAAACCATCCATAAAGGACATTCTCTCAAATCCGCATGTATTGTCGATAATAACATCCGTGATTGGGAGAGGAAAGTCGTCTTTTGGACATGCCGTATTCAGGTCCCTGAAGTCGATGCAAATCCTGATTTTACCATTCTTCTTCATGACTGGGACAATATTAGCAAGCCAATCTGGATGTTGCTCCTCTCGGATAAATCCTGAGTCTATCAACTTCTTAACTTCTGACTCAATAGCTTCCATGATCTGCGGACGAAACCGTCTTTGCTGTTGTTTGACAGGTTTGGCATCCAGCTTGATATCGAGGCGGTGCATTGCCACATTGGGGTCGAGCCCTGGTATATCTTCATAGTTCCAAGCGAAGACGTCAATATACTCCCTGATGAGAGCAATTAACTCCTCCTTCTCATTTGAGGGAAGACTATCGCTGTAACTTGGACTATTTTATCTTCAGTGGGTGGTTCTCTTTGTTCGAACCTATCGCCGTACTGCATGTTTAGGTGATGAACCCATGGATCTTCCCACGTTGGCATTTGATCGTCGTCTTCTATCGTCACAGGATCCACCGTAGTCATATGCGACATCAGTTTCTTGAACACCTCCCCCAAACTTGCGTCGGAATCCCCAGCTGAAGAATCAGAAGAGTATCCGTTCTTAGTTTTGTTAGCAATTTGATCGATAATTTGCCAACCACATTCATCATCAGACGAGGAAACATAGCCTAAGCCTCTTTTGTGATGGTAATAATCATCCGGTTTCCCTTTTGGCACATATGCTGCTTTAGCTGGGATACGGGAACCTCGATCAAAGTATAAGCCTTCTCCGAGTGTGAAATCATATCCCGGTTTTTCCATGAGCTTGCGCGCTTCAGGACTATACTTAGATAAATGTCGACCAGGTTTGTCATCATCCTCATCTTCGCTTAAGAAATGATCTGGTAATGGAGTGCTTTTTCCTTTACCGTAAATCACTTCTTTAGCGCCTCTTATTTTGTTCGGGACGACCATGGTTGTTCCGAAAGAATGCTGGAGGCGTTCCTTCGTTACATAGGACGATCGAAGTGGCATATACAAATCAGGATTATCATACAATTCTGTTATCACATCATCAAGAGACAGGGAGTACTCTAAATCGTGACGTTTGTTCATCGTCAAGGTTGATTACAAAGGGTACAATGTCGTTTAAAACATAACCTCCATTGTAATCAAATCCGGCTTCGGCATCAGCTTCTTCTCCGCTGTCCATGCCATGGGTCGATGGTTCAGTATCGGATTCGTTACCATAAAGGAGAGAATCAGTGAAATAATTCTCATACCCTTTGAATGGTTGCTTATCCGCGACCACCGTCCTAACCTTATTATCAGTGTCGACATACTTTAAACACTGATGGAGAGTGGAGGGGATTATAACGTTATTATGGATCCAAGGCCGACCCAATAGTAAGTTATATGAAGTTTCGGCATCAATCACATAACATGTGACTCCTGTCTTCAAATCTCTCATTTGACACTTTACCCGGATTTTACCCAAGGGTCTTGATCCGCTAGTGTTGAATCCATAAATAACAGTGCCTGTTGACGCCAACTTGCTAACTGGAATGCTGAGGAAATGCATTAAGCGAAGCGGCATAATACTCACAGCAGAACCCGGATCCACTTGGATTCGGTTGACTTTGCTGGAGCTAATATACCCGATGTAATATAGCGGTCGATCGTGGTTCGAATTCTTCGTCTGCATATCTTCTTTGGTGAAAGTAATGCAGGGAAGGTTCTTAGTCGCTATATTGCAGTGTTGACTCAGCGGTTCTGGCCCTTCAGGCACCGGCTTGATTTGAGTCAGAAACACCTCTGAATTGGCCAAAGCTTCTTGCAAGGCCTCCCTGGTTTCCTTGGTCAACCACAGCAACTCATACAGCGTTATCCGAGATGGGATGTTGGCTAATTGAGCCATTATATCGAAGATTTGCGGAGTTTTCGAGCTTTCCGGTTTGTCTCTTCCAATCGGGCGACTGAAACGAGACTGCTTCGGATTCTGAACCTCCTGGGGATTCTTCTTTTTCGGTTTATTCACTGGTTGTTGTCGAGCCTCTGCGTCCGATGTAGGACTTGTAATCACCCCCATCTCTGTGAGAGTTTTGGCTGGTCCCCGTCTATTCATCCCCTGCTCACTAGGCGGCGGATAATTGTAGTGATACTCATTTCCACTTCTAGTGGCAAAGACTCCTTGTTCCTCTTCGGAGAGCGGGAAGGTGGGAGCTTCATCGCCATCCTCCTCGAAGATTATGGATGTAGCATTGCAGGACTTGCCTTTGACCTTTCTTTTCGAGGAAGTCGCCCACTGTTCATCTCCAATGAGATCAGGGTGAGCCCAGAGGATTTCGCCGTTTGGGGCTGTGTGTGGCACAAGTCCTTTTTGGCGCTGTCCATGTGGGTCATCGTTCACAGTCTTCATCCCTACTTTGGTGATGCGCTCTGGTTTGAACCATGTTGTGGGCACCGATCCAAAGCTGATTGACACCGCATTTGCTCCGACATTCTTGGACGGCTTCGGGGTTATGACGCCTACATCAATTAGTACCTGGATCTTGTCCTTGAGGTGTTAGCACGACTTGGTAGGGTGATGGACCGCTCTATGGTATGCGCAATACTTCGGATCCGTCACTTTGCTAGCCCCTTCTTGATCCACAATCGCTGACAGCTGGATTTTGTTATTCTCCAACAGGTACTTAAAGATGCCGGGAACTTCGTCATCCTTGAAGGAGTACACTTTAGGAAACCTCGGCTCCGAAGATTTCTGCTTCTGAGGCCGTTGTTGCCATTGCCCCCGAGGTTGTTGTGGTTCTTGTTGCTGCTGCTGGTGCTGGGGGTGCCATTGGGAAGTTTGATTAGCATCAACTGCATTAGCATGTGCCTTACCTTTCCCCCGCGGGACAAAATTCTGCTTTGGAGCATTCGTCACCTGTTGGCCTCGTTCCGCTTTCTTCCTCTTGAGGAATCGCTCGGCTTGCTCTCCTCGGACCTTCAGATCCTTCCATGTCTTGGACGGTGCTGTCCCCATTGCTTCTAACACGTCCAACGCGAGGTTGTTGTGGCAAGTCTGGAGAATGAATTCCTCGGTGATCGGGTCCCGACAGTTCATCGCCTTGTTCCGGAACCTTTTGACGAAGGTGTCAACCAATTCCCCATCTTTCTGCTTCTCGTCCAGCAACGACCCAATGGATATCTCTGTGTCGTCGTCGAAAAAGTTGGCGAGGAACTTAGTCTCCATATCATCCCAGCTGTTCACGCTTCCTAGCTTGAGACGGCGATACCAATCGAAGGCGGCTCCACAAAGAGTACCAACGAAGAACCGTACCATCAGAGGTTCATTACCAGAGATAACCCCCAGGTGCGATTTGAAGTAAATCAAATGCTGAGTGGGTGAAGCCAACCCATTAAACGGCGTGAAGTTAATTAGGTTGAACTTCGCCGGATATGGGATCGATTCCCACTCTCTTGGGTATGGACAGGGAATGCCTGTTTTCTTCATCTCTTGAGCGGAAATCAATGTATTGATTTTGCTCTCGAGGTTCTTGATCTTCAAGTTTTCACCTGTGTTTTCGCTAGCATTCTCATTACCACCCCCTGCATTGACGGGAGGATTATTGGCATTATGCGTCTCATTCGTATTTGTGTCCTCATCTTCCAGATTACCCTGGTTACGATGACTTGGCTCGGCTTGCTGGTTCGTCAATGCTTGGATTTGTTAGTCATGCATTTCTCTCATGTTCTGCATGGCCATCTGCATTTCAAACCTGAAGCTCTCCTGTTGTTTAGCCAATGCTTCTTCGAGCATCTTGGCCACTTGTTCTGCACTTATCATAAGTGCCTCGCGGGGTTGCCCCTCGCTGGATACTGTATTGTCAGATGTGACCACCGAACTGGCATCCGACTCTTCATCTTCTGAAGGTACCCTTGTCCGAACCCTACCGTAAGTTTTTCGTTTGATGGCTCCAGACTGCAGACGGGTTATACGCTGGGATGCCTTCAGAATCGACTCGAAATTATCCCGTGCCGATGTCCCTTTGCTGGTCATATTGGTGGTGACACTCGGAAATTCTCCATCTTCAACCACCGTTCTACTTCGTCGGAAACGCCTAGGCCTTGGTTTCGGCATTTCGGTACTGAGCCTTTCAAAAACCGAAACTCGTTCGGGGACCGCCTTGATGCAGTTGCATTCAGACAATACTGCCCGAATGAGTTTGGAACAGGGGCATCGAGTTCCCTGTTCTCGGGGACTCCTTTTCCTAGTTTTACTCGTACCCCCAGCACGATAGTACAACTCGTCTGCTTGAAGATCGGAGTAATATATCGTGTGTTGGCACGACTTCTCAGGTATAACACTAACGTCATCAGATGATAATGTTTCCTTCCGAGAGCGAACTACCTTCTTCGGGCTTTCAAGAGTCACGCGCCTCGAAACCTGCCTTTTTGGGCGTGAGTTCTCAGCGAGCTCCCGGACTTCGATGCGCAAAGTGGTGCGCGCAGCTGCCTTGAACTCCTTGTCATGCTGGAGGCGGCGGCGACCCCCAGCATGTTGAGTCATCCGGGGTTTCTTCATCGGGCCCAAACGCTCTTGAACTGGAGCCTTGCCTCGCTCATCGGGAAGTGGACCGAGGCGCTCCAAAACTGGCTTCTTCTTTCGGGATGATTTTGCGTGATCTCCCGGAGTAATTACTGGAATCATCGGCGGCTTGGGTTGATTCGCCGGTGGTTGAACTTTTGTTGGAGGCTGCTTCGGCCTCCATACTTGGCGGGTTGGTGATGGCTTTTTGGCCACTCTTTCTTCCTCCAATTTCTTGGCCTCCTGCACAAGAATTTTTGCTTGTGCGAGTAACGCGCGGCGTTTGTGAATCCGCTCTTCAAGTGTCGAACGGTTCCGTTTGACCCGGATCCATTCGTTCGTTGGCGGCTTGGAGGAGCTGCATTCTTCAGTTGTTGAGGTGTTTGCCTCTCCTGTTCTTCAAGATCCGCGTTGTAGCGGACTCAGTGCTATAGACTCGCATCGCCTTAAGAAGTTGCCGCAAAAGGGCGTTGAACGTCGCACTGCGGGCTCTCTTTGAGAGAGTCAGGCAATGCCCTTAACAGTAGAGGCGTCGGCAAGAACAGGTTTGGCCTGCGTTGAGGGTCGTGGAACTTCACCCTGATGCGACTTTTGGCATTAGTTGTGGTGAGACGCGTCGTTGGGCTATTCTGTACTTCTCATAGCCAAGCGAACTTTTTCTCGCTGGCAGAAATTCTTGGAGCTTGCGAGGGAGGTAGATCCACGGATGAGGACGAAAGATAGCTCCTCGAACTTGCCTGATCGAATTCATATTCGACCTCCCTGCCTCAGATAGGATTGGAGATCGCGGCTACGAGCGTGAGGGAATCTGCGCAGCGAGATCGGGCTCCCACTCGAGTGGTCGCGGCAGATTGTGTTCGCCGGAAAAATTGTTGTTTCTACATTGACGTCATTGTTCTCGTCAGTGGAATGTTTTTGTTGATTACAAAAGATCCGGTCTTTTTTAGATCCGGTTACAACGAAATCAAAGAAAAAGAAAAAGATTACAACTTTCCTTTCGAACGAATCACGAGCTCCTGTTTTGCGGTCACTTGCTTTTGTGGGTTCTTTGCCAACGCCGGGGTTAATCCGTGGACCACCGCGCGATCTAGATCCGGTCGGATCTACACGATTTGACGGGTGTTATCTCACTAAGGAAATAACAGCCGGGGGGTACTATTTCACCAAGGAAATAATAGCCTTTAGTTCTCGGGATCAAAGGCCAAGGTTTGATCCGGAGTATTACTTCGTGTAGATCTCAGATCTGATTTCTCTCTCTCGAACTCCTGCCTTTTGTGATGTGGATGCTCGCCAAGAACCAGATCTGAATGTACAAGTCTTCAAGTCTTCAAAACTCCAAGCTCAGTTCTCAATTCGGCAGAGTTTCGGCTCTAGAAGTTCCAACCCCCCAAAATGAGCACTCAAGGGTCTATTTATAGGCTCTCAGATCTGTGCTTTGGCACAGATCTGGGTCGGCCACCCATAGGTGGCTCGGCCACCCATGGGTGGCTCGGCCACCGAGCCACCATGGGGTGGCTCGGCCGCCGAGCCACCTTGGTGTCCCCTTGGTGTTTGGGTTTTGTCGTTTTTTTCGGTCTCGTGGTTGATTTGGACTCTGATTTGTTGATCTGAATCCTGATTTGGCAGTAAACCCGTTTCGTTGTTGATCCGAACTCTGATTTGACAGTCCGAATCCCAATATGGTAGTAAATCCACCTCGGTGTTTGAGTTCAAATCCGTTCTATGGTTGGATGACTCGTTGACTCACCGAACTAGCCTCGTCGCCTCGTTAATCCGCTTCGTTGCGTGTCACTTGGCTTTGGCGTTGTGGACTGACGCTCGTGTTTGGATACGTCGCCCGATGGTTCGTCGGTTTGTGCCGAGCTGTGCTAAGGGACCTGCCCGATGGTTCGTCGGTTTGTGCCGAGCTGTGCTAAGGGACCTATAAGCAATTTTATACGCCTACAATCGTACCACCATATGCACACCTACAGGGGCCACCCCATATTCGTTGGTATACGGATGTGAAGCTGTGCTACCATTAGAAATCCAAATCCCATCCCTTCGGATCGCTCTCGCAACTGAGATGACGACAGAAGAACAACATCAGAAACGTCTCGAAGAACTCGAAATGTTGGATGAAAAGCGCTTGGAAGCTCAACAACACATTGAGTTTTATCAAGCCAGAATATCTAGGGCTTTTAACAAAAGAGTCCGACAGAGAAGCTTCAAGGAAGGAGATCTGGTCCTCGCTGCTCGCCGACCGATAATCCTCAACTCCAAGAAGAAAGGTAAATTTGAACCCAAATGGGAAGGACCGTTTGTGATAGACACAGTCTACTCAAACGGCGCATATCGCCTGATTACTCAAGAGGGCGCCAGGCAATTAATGCCAATAAATGGGAAGTTCCTGAAAAAGTACTATCCCTAGTACATTCAGGATAACCCAGTTACCGGGAAGTTCCTTGAAGAATATTACACTTAATATTCTAGAGGATAACCCAAAATTATTTTCACCACCAAAATCCCTCACTGATCAATTTCAATTAACAGTGAGTCCACCAAAAATATCTTTCTGGCCCAAACCACCAGCAAATTCCCCTCTTGACTCTTTCCATGAACAAGAGGTCCACTTTCAGTTCAGAGTCCCCTTTCGATAAACGAAAGAACTTCCTTCTTTTTCTCTTTGGTTAAGCCTTCTTATGGTTATAACCGAAGTTGAAATTTCACTTCGATAAATGAAAAACTCATCTTCAGATAAGATAACCAATCCTATAAAAGGTAAGTTTATCTAGATCTTCCAGATTCTCGGAGTGGAGATCCCACTTCTAGTTTCTTTTACGCTGGAAATAGAATGTAAAATTCTTCCTTTCCAGAATCAAGGAATAGAATATAAAATTCTTCCTTCCTTGAAGATCGGGAAATAGAATATAAAATTCTTCCTTTCCCACACCAACCTTTTCCAAGAATTTATCAATCTAGGATTCATCCTAGGAAGTTTATCCCGAATCCTAAGCAGGGATAAGTTTGCGCCTAACACGCGCTGCCGGTTTAGTCTTTCTCCGTAGAAAAAGACACCAGAGTTCGATTCTGGGGTATTCTATCCTGAAACCTAAGCAAGGATAAGTTTGCGCTTAACCCGCGCTGCCGGTTAGTTCTTAACCGTTAAAAAGAACATCCGCCCACATATTCAATATTGTGGCAGATTGTTATTAATAACACCAAAATCCATGCCTTACACGCATGGAGAATTTCATCCTGAATCCTAAGAAAGGATATGCCGACGCCTAACACGCGTCGCTGGTTTAGTCTTTCTCCGTAGAAAAAGACACCAGAGTTCGATTTTGGGGTATTCTATCCCGAAGCATATGTAGGGATAAGTCAGCGTCTAATACACGTTGCCGGGTAGCCTATTCTCGTAACAATGGCGAAGTCTATGTATTCGAAGTCATAGCAGCGAGTCTCAGAGAATTCACTCTCTTAGCACAATGTTACATGTGGAACGGATTTAGACAATCCGCATGCTAGCCAGACTCAAACGGTAGTTGGTAAAGGCTTATCAAACCCGTTGAAGGCTGGGGGTTAGCCAAAAATTCTAAAGTCAACACCTAACACGTGTCGCCGGGTAGCCTATTCCCGTAACAATGGCGAAGCCTATGTATTTGACATCATAGAACAAAGTCTCAGAGAATTCACTCTCTTAGCACAATGTTACATGCGGAACGGATTTAGACAATCCGCATGCTAGCCCGACTCAAACGGTAGTCGGTAAAGGCTTATCAAACCCGTTGAAGGCTGAGGGTTTGCCAAAAATCCTGTGAGTATTATGGTCGCTCATTCCAAACAGAGTGAGAAATCATAATAAAGATAAAGGTGTTTTCGTCAAAAGTTAGTCTCATTGTGGAATTCATTATATCTTCAGTCGATTACGATAAATTCAAAAGAGATAGCCTTTTTATAAGACTTCTTTTACACAACAAAATGAAAATTACAACTTTTTAGAAACAAACGCAGGATCGTTGTTTGGATCGCTACTTGCGTTGGATCTTTACCTGTGCCAGGAGCGCTTTGACTCGTGGACCACCAAATCACAGATTCTGATTGAATCGTGAGGGGTTTAATGATTCTTCTTTCGTTTATCGAAGTGAGAATTTGAAACGAGATCTTATCAAGGTAAGATAGTCGTTCTTCTTGAGATCAAGTCAAAGCTCGAATCTCAAGGGATTGCCAGAAGCTCAAGAACTCTGCTCTGTCTGTTCTGAAATCAGCCCCACGATCCGCCCCCTCTCAAAAATCGACCTCAGCGGGTATTTATAGCCTCCAGGAACAGTTAGAGGAAATATGCTCGCGAGACAGCATTTGCTGTCTCGGTTGCCGAGACAGTGTTTGCTGTCTCGGCGGGCGAGACAGTGTTTGCTGTCTCGGCCCGCGAGACAGTAAACG
>NC_033794.1:47507668-47527724 GCF_001876935.1 Asparagus officinalis | reverse complement strand
CTGCGAGACAGTAAAAGACTGTCTCGCTGCGAGACAGTAAAAGACTGTCTCGCTGCGAGATAGTAAAGACTGTCTCGCTGGCGAGACAGTTCATATCTGTATTCTTTTGATTTTTTGATGATCTCCTCATGAGCTGTATTTGGATATCTTTTTAGTATTTTTTGACGCCTACAGATATCCCCTCCAAAGTATTCCAGACTCATTCTTTTATAGAGGAGTTTGGGATACTTTGGATAAGATAGATTTTACTTACGATCTCTTCAATACTTGGTTGAGTAGATCGTGTAGAGGAATCCATAAAATGGCTTCGGCTCTTGATCTCTTCATCCTTTAGCTTATTCAGTTCTTTGTAGAATAGCTAATACTCTTCCGGTACTGCGACCGTTATCGAGATCTTGAATCGAAGTTGGTATCTCTTTGACTTTTATCACCAAATTGATACTTGTATGTCCCTCGAGAGTTCGTCAGGTTATCCTTAAGAATATTCAGAATAATATTCTCCAGAAACTGCCTGTCGAGTGTAGGAAAACAGTTTAGACTCGTGTACCTATTGGAGTACCTGGTCTCTTGTTTGTTGGTAGAGATAAACCCGGAATCGGAGAGGAAGAATTTTATATTCTATCTCCTGGTCTCTTGTTTGTTGGTAGAGATGAACCCGATGATGGAGAGGAAGAATTTTATATTCTATCTCCTGGTCTCTTGTTTGTTGGTAGAGATGAACCCGATGATGGAGAGGAAGAATTTTATATTCTATCTCCTAGTGCAAAGGAAACTCGAAGTGGGATCTCCACTTAGAGAATCTGGATTGGTTTGAATAATCCTAACTGTCATAAGGTTTGATTATCCAATTCAAAGCTGGACCTTTCGTTCGTAAAATTAATCGAAAGGAGATTTTGGTTGTGGTCCTAACTATAGTAAGGTTTGACCAGGTGGGAGTTTCGAGGTGATCCTAACTGTAAGAAGGTTTGATCGCTCGATTTATGGACCTCTCGTTCATGGAAGGAATCGAGAGGGGATTTTGGCTTTGGTTCTAACTGTTTAAATGTTTGACCAAATGGGCAGTGAGACGATCCTAACTATTTAAAGGTTTGATCGTTCAATTTGTGGACCTCTCGTTCATAGAAGGAATCGAGAGGGGATTTTGGTTTTGGTCCTAACTGTTTAAAGGTTTGACCAAATGGGAATTCGAGACGTTCCTAACTGTTTAAAGGTTTGATCGCTCGATTTGCGGACCTCTCGTTCATAGAAGGAATCGAGAGGGGATTTTGGCTTTGGTCCTAACTGTTTAAAGGTCTGACCAAATAAGGGTTTGAGACGATCCTAACTGTTTAAAGGTTTGATCGTTCAATTTGTGGACCTCTCGTTCATGGAAGGAATCGAGAAGGGATTTTGGTTTTGGTCCTAACTATTTAAAGGTTTGACCAAATGGGAATTCGAGACGATCCTAACTGTTTAAAGGTTTGATCGCTCGATTTGCGGACCTCTCGTTCATGGAAGGAATCGAGAGGGGATTTTGGCTTTGGTCCTAACTGTTTAAAGGTTTGACCAAATATGAGTTTTGTGAGGGAAGATTGATCTAAAGAAGTGATCGAATCTCATCTCAACAAAAGAGTATTCAAAAATCACCATGGGGATGTAGTGTTTATCACTTTGTTTATAAGGATCGGGTTATCCCTAAGAAAATTACATATAACATTCTTCCGAGAACTTCCCGTTACATGAACCATCCACCCCCAGCTTCCTTCGCGAAACTGGGTCTAACATCATACTGAGTTACATGACCGGGTTATCCTTAAGAATATTACATGTAAAAATTCTCCAGGAACTTCCCGTCAAGAGTGGGAAATAGTTTAGACTCATATACCTATTGAAGTATCGAGGAGAAGTTTATACTTGTATACTCTTTGGAGTGAGGGAAAACAGTTTATACTCGTGCACCCAATGGAGTTAGGGAAAACAGTTTATACTCGTGTACCCAATGGAGTTAGGGAAAACAGTTTATACTCGTGTACCCAATGGAGTTAGGGAAAACAGTTTATACTCGTGTACCCAATGGAGTTAGGGAAAACAGTTTATACTCGTGTACCCAATGGAGTTAGGGGAAATAGTTTATACTCGTGTACCTAATGGAGTTTAGTCGTCCTTATTTGGCTTGTTTCGCCGTTATGACACCAGAGTCAATTAAGGCTTGAATTTTGTTTTTGAGTCCAAAGCAAATCTCGGTGGGATGAAGAACCCTTCTGTGGTACGCACAGTAGTTTGGATCCGTAATCCTCTTAGCTCCCTCCTGATCTTTAATAGGTGGTAGCTCGATTTTGTCGTTGGCAAGGAGGTATTTCAAGATGGCTGGAGCTTCATCGTCTTCAAAAGAATACTCCTTTTGGAACCTCGGATCAAGAGTCTCGTTCACAGGAATTGTGGATGTCATCGGTCGGCTTCTCTCAGCTTTCTTTCTTTTAAGAAAGTGTTCAGCTTGTTCACCGCGCATTTTCAAGTCTTTCCAAGTTTTGGATGCTACGACCCCCAGGGCTTCCAGGACATCGATAGAGAGATTATTGTGGCATGTTTGCAGGATGAACTCCTCTGTAATAGGATCTCTGCAATTCATTGCCTTGTTACGGAAGCGCTTGACAAAGTTATCGATTGACTCTTCGTCTTTTTGCTTCTCATCTAAAAGGGTTCCGATTGACACTTTGGTGTCATCATCGAAGAAATTACTGAGGAACAAACTTTCCATATCATCCCAGCAATTGATGCTCCCTGGCTTGAGACGTCGGTACCAATCGAAGGCGGGCCCACGAAGGGTGCCAACGAATGACCGGACCATTAAAGCCTCATTTCCAAAGATCATGCCCAAATGAGACTTGAAATAAATCAAGTGCTGAGTAGGCGAGCTCTTCCCATCAAATGGTGTGAAGTTAATCAGATTGAATTTTGCCGGGTACAGTATTGAATCCCATTCTCTTGGATAGGGACACGGAATACCCGTCTTCTTCACTTCTTGAGCCGTCATCAAAGCGTTGACTTTGTTTTCAAGCTCTTTCATTTTCCCGCCATCGTCTATGTCTTCATTCGAAAGACATTGAGGAGAATGAGTTAGACCACCTCCTGTAAGAGGTGCCATTGAACCACCCCCAATCTCGTTATTGGGAGGATCCGTTAGACAACCCCCCAGCGTTATTGCTATTGGGAGGTGTATCAGCCATAATGACTTCATCCACTTCTGGATTACTATCCCAGCGTTATTGCTATTGGGAGGTGTATCAGCCATAATGACTTCATCCACTTCTGGATTACTATCATCTATAACATTCTGAATGCGGAAGCTGGATTCAGGATGTTGAGACCGTTGAGATAGCAATTCTTTTATTTGTTGGATAGCCAATTCTATCTCTGTCTTCATTTCAGCTCTAATTTCTTCACGTTGTTTGGCTAGAGCCTCTTGAAGTATTTGAGCAAACTGATCAGAGTTGATTGTGAGTACTTCTCTGGTTTGTCCTATGCTAGATACTGTATTATCCGAAGCGATCGTAGAACAGGTGTCTAAGAGCTCATCCTCTGATGACATCCCTTCATGCATTCTCTTGTAGTCCCTATGTCTGATGGCTCTTAACTGGAGTCGGGACATCCGTTTGGCAATTCTTGAATTGACTTTTCCTCTCGGGGAAAAGTCGGGATTTGATTCACTTGAATGCCATTTATATTTTCCTTTATCAGCCATATTGGTGGTGACTTCAGGGAATTCATCATCTTGGACAGCTGATCTTCTCTTGCGGAAATGTCTCGGCTTAGGCTTCGACATTTCGGTGAAAAGACTATGGAATACCGAGACTCTTCGTGGGATGGCTTCTTGTTTTGTGTAGTTATATTCCGACAATGCTGCTCTTATAAGTTACGCACAGGAATAATGAGAGTTTATTTCTCGAATAATTCTCTTTCGAAATCTATTCAAACCCACAGCTTGATAGTACGATTCATCGGTATGATTGCCGAAAAATCCTATCGTCTGTTGGTATGATCTCCCAGGTATAACGATGTCTTTTGGCGAACACGTCTTCTTCTGGGGGTGTAAAACCTTGTTGGCATTCTCAGGGCAAATTATCGTTGCCTTTGAGCGATCCAAGGTTATTTTAGGAGTCACATGTTTAGAACCACCCCCTTGCGGGTGTGGAGTCTTAACGGGCTCCGAATGCTGATTTTGCTTAAGTCCAAACTTCGGAATCCAAACTTTGTAGAATTTTGGTGGTTCTTTGGCCACCGTTTTCTTGTTTCTTTCTCGTCTTTGTTATAAGAGAGCACGGGCATAAGCAGCGTTTGCACGATGCTTTCGTATACGTTCTTTGAGGGTTGAGCGAGCCCTCTTGACTAAAGTCCATTCATCCGTCGTTAGTTTAGCAGAGATATGAGTAATTGGTTGTTGAGATAACTGAACCACTCGATGTCTCCTTGACTCTAGGTCCGCGTGATAACGAACCCCGTCGGTTTGTTCCAAGGTCGTAGCTATTTGACGAGTGCGGCGCTGACATTGTCTCTGACGAGCCCTCTTCGTCAGTGCCGGTGGGCTTTGATTCGATGACTCTTTAACTAGATAAGAGTCATTGTGAGCAGGGGTGTTGTGAGTAAAATCCTTAGCAACAATCAGGCGAGAATCTTCATTTTGTGCCTTCTTTGGCATGCAGGTCTTCCTCAATTGTGAGATCCTCTTGTACTTGCGAGACAATGAAGATCTTGAAGAGGATGATGAGAGATATTCCTCAAATTTGGTTTGGTCGAATTCGTATTCGACCATGGATTCAACTGGAATCTTGATCGGCTGCGACACGACGGTCTCGGCAGCGAGACCGTTAGCTCCCACTGTGGTCGCCAGCTTGTTTGCGTCAAAAGTTGGTTTCATTGTGGAATTCATTATATCTTCAGTCGATTACAATAAATTCAAAGACGACTGTCCCTTTTTATAAGACTTCTTTTACACAACAAAATAAAAATTACAACTTTTTAGTAAACAAACGCAGGCATCGTTGTTGGATGCGCTCTTTGCGTGGATCTTTGCCCTGTGCGGAAGGCTTTGGACGCCCGTGGACACCAAATCACAGATTCTGATTGAATTCGTGAGGGTTTAATGATCTTCTTTCGTTTATCCGAAGTGAGAATTTGAAACGAGATCTTATCAAGTAAGATCAGTCGTTCTTCTTGAGATCAAGTCAAAGCCTCGAATCGCAAGGGATTGCCAGAGCTCAAGAACTCTAGCTCTGTCTGCTCTGAAATCAGCCCCACGATCCGCCCCCTCTCAAAAATCGACCATCAGCGGTATTATAGCCTCAGGAACAGTGTAGAAGGAAAATATGTCGCGAGACAGCATGTTCGTCTGGCCTCGAGCGTGTTTTGCTGTCCGGCGGTAGGCCGAGACAGAGTTTGCTGTCTCGGGTTCCGAGACAGTAAACACTGTCTCGGAAAACCCAACTACACAGTGGTTTTTTCAGTAACTGCCTTCCCACGTTTCAAACTCTGTTATTTTGACAGTTATCCATGTGATTCTCGCCCACGATGTTTTCCACGTCCTTGGCAGTTAATGGACACGTGTACGGTAGTTATCAAGGTGGTTTTTTGACCATTTTAACACTGTCTCGCTGGCGGGACAATAAACACTGTCTCGCTTGCGAGACAGTAAAGACTGTCTCGCTGGCGAGACAGTTCATATCTGTATTCTTTTGATTTTTTGATGATCTCCTCTTGAGCTGTATTTGGATATCTTTTTAGCATTTTTTGACGCCTACAAAAGGTAAAACCATTTCCACTAAGAGGAGCAAAAGTCAAAATATTCATTAAATAAAATCATACATCAAGCCTATGGCTAAAAATCTGCTGACTAAACTTAGATAGCTTCTCATCATAAGCTTGCGGCTAAAAATCTGCTGACTAAACTTAGATAGCTTCTCATCATAAGCTTGCCTAAGCTCATCCTGCAATTTAGCTCTGAGGGACTCTTCAGTGGTGGCTAAGCTCATCCTGCAATTTAGCTCTGAGGGACTCTTCAGTGGTGGCTAAAGTCTTCATAGCAATCCCCTCCATCTCGACCAGCTTCTGCTTCAAGGATTTCAACTCCTCAGATAAGGCAGTACGGGCTTGCTGATCCTGTACCTTCGTCATTTGAAGGATACTCAAAGTCTCCTCTTCTTCACGAAGTCCTCTTCGGAACTGTTCTATCTTGGTCTCACAAGAGGCAATAGAAGAGTCAAGATTGTCAAGTGAAGATGATCTAACAGTAAGATTGGCCTCAACTCGGTCTACCCGATCCCGCTGCACCTGAATCTCGAGCTCAGCAAGAACTCGAGTATCGCGCCATGTCTGTAAGCGAGTATCCAAATTGGCAGCAATGAATGAAGAGGCACCTGCATCCCGGAGCTTACATAACATCTGAAGCTCGTGCTCCAAGCAATCAAGGTCATCAATTATAGCATTCGCCAGATCTGGATATCCTGCATCCCTTATTGAATTTATTCTGGGATCAAGGAAAGGCTTAAATTGGTGAAGGAAAAGTCCGCCGTGGAAGAGCATGCCAATCATAGTATTCACGATGGAGAAGAAGGAGCGGACTTCTATACAGATGACGATCTTCTCAGGGTCGTTGTCTGATAACAACTCCTTCACAAGGACATGAAGCCGAGAAGAAAGCCCTACACAAAAAGGAGAAATCCGTTAAAAGCCTTGATGAGGAAATAAATAACATTTCTTAGTTGCTTAATTTATACCATCTTCCCCTTGAGTCACTGGGGGTAGTGGAGGTGTAACTGCTGTGGATGTATCAGCTGATGTAGTTGGTCTCACAGCCGGCTCAACAGGATCAGTCTCGACAAAAGCTTCTGTCAAACACAAAACGGAATTCTCAGATGCATCACATTATAGCTGCATTAGTCAAAAATTAGCTAGTCCTATAATTAACTTGAGAAGAGGAACGTACCTTCAAAAGGACCATCCTCGGGATTCTTAGGGAGTGTAGACTCAGGAAACATATCTTCAGGCATTTGGTCATCAATCTGAGGAGAGCTATACATGAAGTGGAGCATAGGAGTGTCCACGAGCAAACCTTCCTCGTCGAAATCATCAGTCAAAAAATCTGACACAAGAAGATATAAATGCGAAAGAAGAATAAAGAGACTACGACCAATGGAAATGAGTTACCTCTTATGGGTGTGTTAGCCTCTCTGTTCCCAAGACCCACGTCTGCCTCCTGCAATTTATCTAAAAGAGCAAGAAGCATAGAGACAATTAGGGGAGGCACGAATTCTGAATCGTTCAACTCCTTTGTTTGCCATCTAAAGAGTATATTATCAATGGTAGATGTACTTAGATTCGCTGAATCGGGTCCTACATTGATAGTCTCCCTAACGTCGACAGCTTCTGCAGGCTTTTCTACCTAGTGTGGTAAGTCAGGCTCACCAAAAAATACAAAATCATGAGGAGCAGGATCGGGACTCATCTCGCTTTCTCCACGCTCTCCTATATAGAGATGGAAAAGCATGAGTCTGAAGTTCTGAATGATCAAGAGGATGGTCTATAGGGTAGATATTACCTCCGTCGCTGGCAGGATCATCACTAGCCAAATCCATCTCAGATGCTTGCAGCTCTGCACGCGGCTTTTGGGCTAGTCTCTTCCGCCTAGCAGCTGGAACAACAATCAAAGGTCTAGCCTGGGAAAAAGGACGGAATTCTTCATCCTTGTCAGCCGTGGTCCCTGAAACATCAAACAATGGTCAGGATTAATAATTCTGGAAGACAGAAGGAAAAGATAGGTAGTTAACCTCGCTCAGAACAGTCCTCGTAATCTTCAAGATCTCCGCCTGAAGCCTCATCAGCAGAATTGAAGATCTTCTTTCCTTCTTCGTCAATCCGACGAGTCTTGCTCCGCGTCCTCTGTGACCGAGCATTTTCCCAAATCACACGAGAATCAGCCTGAGAAGCCTCCTCAGCCACTAACTCTGCAATCAGCTTCACGGGGACGGTTTTGTTAGCTGCTAACAACCACCTGCAGCTTAAGAAGGTGATCTTTAACTGACGCTGAGCACTCGGAAGACTGAACTTAGCACCAGTACAGCCCGTCACGGTCCACAGCCATGCCCGGAGACCGTCCACCAAACCGCCATGAGTCCGAAGCTGCTGACGCGGGTTCCCGACATAAAGCTGATCATAACCAAACTGGTGGGCGAATCGGCAGGGTAGATATGGCTCTATGAAGCACTGATTCCTCACCCGGAAGGTCAGATAACTCGGCCTGATGTTCACTAACCAATTAAAGCTGCCGACATCTAAATGAGTTTGAGTCCCCCTCGGCCTCTCCTCATCAATCAAACACTCGCCATATTGGCTCGAGAACTGTGGGAAGCAAGTGGAAAATACCCAACACTTGTGGACCTGGCTACCATCACCGGAAGAAGCGAAAGTTCCTTTTTGTAGGCAAGCTGAACTGCTGGGTAGAGCACTTCCAATGGCAAAATGTCACTGGACTGATACGGGACCACGCATTTCTTTAACCAGATAGCGAGGAAAGCTACTCTCGGGACTGCTAATGGTATAAGAGTGAGCGTTAATCTTCTTCAGCAGACCATTAACCTCTGAAGGAGTGAGCGTTGCCAGCTCACAAATAGCCTCGCCAGAATTGCTCTCTAGATTTCTGAACAAATAACACGCAAACTGCTTCAGGCTCACATGTGACTTAGTCCTCTTCGCTAAAGGCTCAGACTGCGCTAAAGCAATATGATAGTGACATGTGAGGTCCCATAAAGTCTCATAGCGGTCGGGCATGGTCCTTCAGCTGACTCAATTCATGGTTGGAGGGAAAGTACTCCTGATATAGCATCTGACCCATGGGCAAACCAGAAATCTTGTGCATCTCATGGAGAGCCAAGCCCAACTCTCCGTGCCTAGTCAGAAAAGTGTTCGAATCCGGGTTATAGAGCTCGCACAAAGTGAAGAAATGTTTAGCGCTGACGGGTAAACCATACATGGTGGAACGAATAGCTGCATATAGACCACAAGCGTGCAACTCCTTGCTCCATCGGCTTAAGACGTACTTCGTCATACGAGCCCACCAAAGCTTGTCTAAAGAATGGACCCAGCCATAGAATCTATGGCGCGTCGCAGGCATCTCCCGTCCTAAGTCGGCGAGACGATTCTTCAAGGTGGAAGCAGAAGCAAGAAATTCGTTACGCAGTGGTATATCCAGCCCCAATACTCCAGGACATAATCCAATGATATGACTCCTGCTCGAACTAGGAGCTGCCTGATGAGTAATATAGCCACAGTGAACGCTCTCATGCTCCTCCGTCAAGCGCCACGACATCTCCCGTGTCACGGCCTGACGCCTGAGCTCAGTCAATGAGCGGTCTCGAGGGATCTTAGGCAAATATAGAAAACCACCGTCATCTTTATGAAGCCACTGCTCGGCGTTAATAAACACGGCATTAGGATCTCTAACAGAGCCGCCAAACAAAAAGTCAGTCTTCCTGAGAGGCTGAACAGAGCTGGCATCCTTCACGAAAGGCGCATCAGTGATCAGCTATCGAAGAACTCGATGTCCACCTTCCTTCACCACTTGGGCAACCTCTGTCGACGTGCCCGAAGCAAACTGAGGAGTAAGTGGAATAGGTGAAAAATCATCGGAGGTCGAATAATACTCGTCATGACGCCCGTACACTGCATGAGATGAGAATGCTCCAGAAGGATATCCCACTGGAAACAAGCAATTAAACGTATGTTAGTCTCAGTTATAAAAGGAAGTTGAACTCATCTTACAAATGGGTAAGATAGAGTCACTGCTTTATAAAGGGTGAGACGATTTGGCTATATTATGCATTCATAAAATAGGGTATATCAACAATATATCCCTGCCTTATAATGCACAATGCAGCTTCAAAGCGCCCCCTTTATTTATTTTGAGATATGGTTTTGACCAAGCAAAACCTATCTTTAAAGCGTCGATCCTCACCTAGGAGAATCAAGGCTCCTCCCAATTGTCTCACCAAGGAGAACAAAACGGGGAAAAAGATTAATCTGCAAATACGCCAAAAAAGAGCTCACCAGCATACGAGGGAAGCACGCCATCAGCCGACACAGTAGGGGATTGACCTCTCGGTATATGCGACATGATGATCTGCAAAGTAAATCAGAGGATCAGATACAAAAAAAATTTTAGTTAGGGTGACGAACTCTAACCTTAAAATTTTATCCCCTCTTTTTTATAATTAAACCCCTCAGATCTCCAAATTCCACCCCCTAAAATATGAACTCGAGGCGTCAAATCACAAACCCTAACCCTCATATGCAATCCCACAAATTCATATACTAAATTAAACATGAAATATGCCAAAATTATGGAGGATTTACCTGAGGAAAAGCTCGAGGATCCAACAAAAATCAGATCTTGAAGAAGGCTCGAACCACGTGCTCGAGGGGCCTGAGAGAAATTTTATATATGGAGATTTTGAAGGATTTTTCAGTCTAAGATCAAAAGGAAAGGTAGATCTAAGACAAATTTGAGGGTTTGAAGGAGAAAAGATGCACGAGGGAAGAGAAAAATCCAAAAAGAGGGAGAAGGGGGGGCGGTCCTAAAGAGAGGAAAAGGAGGACTTTTATAGTGTTGAACCAGCCTTAAACCGGACCAGACCAGGTTGAACCAGACCAGACCAGGATAAATCAGTTCAAATGAGGCTGAACCAGATTAGACTAGGCTGAACCAGACAAGACCAGGATGAACAAGACCAAACCAGGCTGAACCAGGATAAACCAGTCCTGAACCAGTCCTGAACCAGTCTTGAACCAGATTGAACCAGTTCTGAACCAGTTTGAACCAGATTTAAACCAAAATTCAAATTGGAGCTGAACCGAGTGTCGAAACGACTTCAAATCGACCGACGGTTCAGTCCCTTATTTATTCATTCCTCTCCCATATATTCGGAAGGGTCAAAGGATTTTTTGAGCCTAATTACTGCCTTTTTTGGGTCATTATCAGGCCGGTTCAACTCATTCTTAGTACTCCAATAAGGTATACGAGTACAGACTATTCCCTATTTTTGTTGAAGTTTCTGGAGAGTATTTTTCTAAAAAATATTCTTAAGGATAACTCAACGACACTCCGAAAAGTATAAGAGTATAAACTGCTTCTCAAGACTCCAGCAGACGTATGAGTATAAACTGTGTCAAACGCCGGACAACGCGTTGCAAATAAAGACTCAACGCCAACAATCGATGGTCGGTTTTATGTTGAAACAACAAACACGAGCTAAAGATCAGAAAATCAGGAATTGACTTCAAGTTCAAAATTCCGACAACGGTCAGACAATAAATGCAGCACCGGAACCCTTGCAGACATTCGACAAAGCACCGAATAGCCTGGAGGATTAAAGGAATTAAGAACAGAAGCCATTCCAAGGTCCTGTTACACCGACTGAAGGTTGGAACAATCATATCCAAAGTATTCCAGGCTCTTTTATAAAAGAATGAGGCTGAAATACTTTGGAGGGGGTATCTGTAGGCGTATAAAACTGCTTATAGGTCCCTTAACACAACTCGGCACGGTGATTCGACAAACTAACGAACCATCGGGCGATATATCCAAGCATGATCGTTAAACCACAACACCAAAGCGGATTTACTACCAAATCAGGATCCGGACTGCCAAATCAGAGTCCAGATCAACAATGAAGTTCGGATAAACCGCGGAACCGAAAAACGGTACAAAACCAAACACCAGGAGGGTTCGGCCTTGACCGAGCCACCTTTGGGTGGCTCGGTGGCCGAGCCACTAATTGGTGGCTCGGCCAAAGCTGAGCCACCACTTGGTGGCTCGGCCAAAACCGAGCCACCAATTGGTGGCTCGGTGGCTGAGCCACCACTTGGTGGCTCGGCCAAGGCTGAGCCACCTAGGTGCACGGCCGAGCCACCTCTTGCGTGGCTCGGTGCCGAGCCACCTAGGTGGCCGAGCCACCTGGGCCGAGCCACCAGATCTGGGCCCAGATCTAAGCTCAGATCTAAGCCCATATCTGGTTTGAGGAGCCTATAAATAAACCCCTAGGCTCATTGTTTGAAGGACGGGGAACTTTTGAGGTGATACTCTGCCGGATTGAGAACTGAACTTCAGAGTTTTGGAGCTTTGAAGACTCGGGCTTTTTAGATCTGGTTCTTAGCGATCATCCACGTCAAATAAGGCAGGAGTTCGAGAGAGATCAGATCTAAGATCCACACGGTCATCCTCTGGATCAAAACTTGGTTTTTTGATCCCGAGAAGAGTATCGATTTCGCTTGGTCGATTTCGATTACTTAGGGCTATTATTTCCTTGGTGAAATAATACCCCCGGCTGTTATTTCCTTTGTGAAATAGCACCCGTCATACCGTGTAGATCCGACCGGATCAAGATCGCGCGGTGGTCCACGGATTAACCCCGGCGCAGGCGAAGAACCCACACAAGCAAGAGACCACAAAACAGGATCTTGCGATTTGTTCGATAAAAGGAAAGTTGTAATTTTTCTTTTTTCTTTGATTTTGTTGTAACCGGATCTTATAAAAAGACCGGATCTTTTGTAACTGATAAACTGTTGCACAAGAAAACAATGACTTCAATGAAAACGATTTTCCCCGCGAACAGGAATCGTGTTCTAATGGTGAAATTAGATATGTGTTTCTCTTATAAAAAGCACCATATCACCTCTCTTGGCACTTTATCTTAAGTTTTTTCTAGATCAATAACAATTTTATGTAGATCCTTTCTTTTTATATATATATTTGTCCATCAACTATCTCAAAATATGTGTAGGTTCAATACTTGACCTTCCGGGCATAAAACCAAATTGGTTTTTAGATACACTTATCTCTTTTCTTAGCTTTTGCTCAATTATCCTCCCCCAAGTTCATAGTATGACTCAAGAGTTTAATACCATGATAATTTGAACAACTTTGTATATCTTTTTTATTCTTGTATGTCGATATCAATGTACTAATCCTCCACCCATCGGGCATTCTTTTTATCTCAAAAATCTTATTAAATAATTTGGTCAACCATCCTAATCCTATATCTTCAAGATATTTCAAACTTTAATAGGGATATTGTTCGGTCCTATGGCTCTTACACTTTTTATTTTCTTCAGAGCATCTTTAACCTCACTGATCTTAATTTTTTGACAATATATATAGTTTCTATCATTCATCATATAGTCAAATTCTCTATGTTATTCACCTATTTGGTTATCATTAAATAATTTTTGAATGTAGCTCCTCCACCTCTCATTTATTTTCTCATATGTTGCTAGAACTCTTTGATCTTCACTCATAATATACCTAATATTACCCAAGTCCCTATTTTTCCTTTCTCCCATCTTAGCAACAGTAATAATATATAGATATATTATATATATATGATATATATATATTATATATATATAGTATTATATATTATATATATACTATATCATATATATATATATATATATATATATTATATATATATATTTATATATATATATATAATATATTATATAATATATATATATATATATATACTATATATTATATATTATATATATCTTTCTCTTTAGATTTAACATTTTATTGAATTTTGTTAAGTCTTGTATTTAATCTCCATCTAACTGTGATTGTTTTACTTCTTTCTCCGCGAACTCTATTTCTCAAAGTTTTTCCTTATTCTATTTACTTTGCTAATCTTTATATAGTATTTTCTCTCTCCCTAATATATTTTTACACTTCTTCATTCCACCACCAACGTATTCCGTTATCTAACCCACAACTCGTTAGATTTCTCCTTAGAATATTCGCTTAACACAATTGGAAAGAAAATGATCTGCCTGCCTGAGCTAGCTATTACCAGGAGAGTCGAAGCCATGCATATAAAACTTTAGAAAGCCTAAGTTAGGTGTAGGTTAGGGTATTTAAACGAATTAATAATATATATAAATTAATATATATTATATATTATATAGTATATATATATAGTATATATATATATATATATATGATATATATATATGATATAAGTATAATATATAATATATAATATATAAATATTATATATATATAATATATATATATGATATAATATATATATATATATATATATTGTATATATATATGTATATATGATATATATTATATATATATTATATTATATATATAATATATATATATATATATATATATATAATAGATATATATATATAATATAGTATATATAGAATAAGATTACGAGTTAGGGGGTATTGTAAGCGAAATAATAAAAAAATAATTATTTATATTTAAAAAATTAAAAAATTATGGAATAAATATCTACAAATTAAAACTTACCAGTTGTATTAATACAACAGTTGATACGTAATAATCATAATAATACACATATTGTACAATTAAATAAGAATAATTAATAAAAAATATATTTACTTACATTTAAAATCAAATAATTATGGGATAATTATTTACATAATAAAACGTACATACTAATACATTAGATAATACATAATAGTAGTAATAATACAACAAATTGTACAATTAAACAAGAATAATTAATAAAGAATATAATTACTTATATTTAAAATTAAATAATTATGGGAAAATTATCTATAGAATAAAACATACAAGTTATACTAATACAGCGGATAATATGAAATAATAGTAATAATATAATAAATTATACAAAATAATACGTAATAATATTACAACGCATTATACGAAATAATACATAATAGTAAAAATAATACAAGTATTATTCAAAATGATACGTAATAGTATCGATAACACAACGGATTAATTCCAAAAATTTTTACCGCACTAAGTTAATTCATAAATATCAAAATCATTTAAATAAATATAAAATTTAGACTTTTAAATCATAGAAAATTCTAAAAAATTAAGAAAAATACAAATACTCTTTTGAAAATAATAATTAAATATTTTAAAATTTTGTAAAATTATTTTAACTATTATCAAAAATTCATGGTCCTTACAATATTATATTATAGTTTTTTTTATCATTTTTATGGATTTAAACGTCTATCAATTAACGTTACTAATGTGTTTTTGCTACTCTAACTTATTAGTAAAATTTTACACAGTTGCTTTAATTTATATAGTGACGATAAATTTTAAGCTATAATATTTTTTAAATTTTTATTCCTTAACCAGATATGTTTAATCAATTATTATTATTTTTGTTTACCAGTATCAACTTAGACTATCTTTAGATGCTAAAAAGGGATAGTAAACCTTAAATTGTGAAATGACCGTAAATTTCTAATACGGGTTTAAATAATTCTTTAGTATTTAAATATTAAATATTATTTTTCTAAAAGAGTAATTGTATTTTTCTCAATTTCTCTAGAATTTTCTACGATTTAAAAAATATGATATTATGTTATTTTAATAAGTTTTGCTAATTATAAATTTAATTATTTTGGTAAAATTTTTAAATAAATAGTTAATTATTCATTATTGTTATTATTATTATTATTTTGACCATAAATTTTAATATGTATTTTAAATAAAATTTATGATATTTTTTAAATTATTTAAAGGGGTATTTTCCCTGTGTTTTTCCTCTCACCAGTGTTCACTCTGTATACCTCTCCCCAATTCACGCAAACCCCTCCGCCTCGTGTTCTCCCCCAGCTCTCAACCCACGTCCTCCTAACCACCCTATCCCGTGCTTTCTCCCTCATTAAATTCTCCGCCGTTTTTACTCTCTCTCCAATCGCTCTCAATCTATCTTTTTCTCTCTCTCTCACTCAACCAATCACTCACCATCACTCTCTCTCTCTCTCTCATATCACCAGCTCATCAATCATCATCTCTTTCTTCACTCTCTCTCTCTCCTTCCTCTGTCTCTCTCTCTCTCTCTTCTCTCTCTCTGCTCTTCAAATCAAAATCAAACCGCCATCCCCTTCTCCCTCTTCCTCCTCTCCGTTCACTCTCAAACCTATCACCACAGCCGCTCCCCCCGTCGACGAATCCCAGCGTCGCCGTTCGCCGCCATGACCGCTGCCCGCCGACCTTCCTCTTCACCTCGACCCGCTCGCCACTGCTCCAAGCCGCCGCCACAGCTCCGTCTCCCCGCCGTTCACCGCTTTCCTCCCCCGCGGCCAGCTCCACGCGCCCCCTCTCCTCCGTCGAAACTCCAGCCACCACGAGCGTCCATCGACCCCCAGCTCACCCGCCTCAGATCCGCCTTGGCCCTCGCCGTGACCCCCTCGCCGCCTCGACCTCCGCCACGAACAGCGGCCGCCTCAGCCCTCTGAACCACCTCCAGTGCCTCCTCTTCCACCGCGCCTCCCCCTCTGAAACCCTCCGACCACCGCTTCCTTCCCTTTGACCCGCCCCGCCCCTCAGTCCATCAGCACCTCCACCAGTCGCCAAGCCCCTGCTCCGCCTGAGAACCACCACGGCTCCTCCTTCAGCCGCTCCCTCGAGATCCGACCAGTTCCCTGGAGTCGCCACTGACCACGACGAGCAGCAGCGACGCCGCCTTCCCCTTGACCCCGAGCTCCGACTAGATCAGCCAGATCCAAGTCGTCGTCGTCATCTCCTCTACAGTAGTGACTCGTGCCTCAGATCCGCCACCAACTCTTCAGATCCGTCGTACCGTGATTGTACGCGCGCCACCACTCGTCATTAGGCCCATTGGCCTCGTAGGCAGAATCCCGTTACTTATTGACTTTCATTTCAATATTTATATCTATTAGTAATTGTGTTAATTAAATTTGTCTAGATATATTATTACATGTGTGGGATTGCTTGACCATGAATAGCTGAGTGGAAGTTGTTGTGTTATCACTTAGTTGTTATCCAATAGGAGAGACTGTACATGAAGATGAACTTTTGTTAAAAGTATGATTTATAAGCGTGCTTCAAAGCATGACTATACTCGCTCGACATTGATATCCCGATGTGAGGAGTCCCGAGTTCCCTCGATATCGATATCCCGGTATGAGGTTTCCTTGATTATTATTATTATTATTATAGCATTGACTAGACGATGCACTCTTGATCGGACGTGTTACGAGTCACGGATATGTTCATAGTTTTACAGAAGTCATTCCACGGTAACTCCGTGGCTAGTGCATAATAATTCATGTACAGTTGCTTAATTAATATGACAAACATGGGGTTATAAAGGGGAATTGGACGGAGAATATAACATGTATATAAACGGGCACAGCGCTTTCTTGTTATCGTGATATCGTGAGTGTTATATACATGGGCCAGAGGGCCAATACTTGACTTGAAGGCGGCCCCCGGACGACTTTACGGGGACCCGATTATATACATCAAAATATTCTTCCCCAATTCAAATAACATGTAAAACAAGAATAATATGCTTGATAGATCGGGATTAATATTTAATTATTTACAATTTGAGACATATGGTATATACATGAGGGTTTTCTTGTTTGGATTATTTCGCTCGACGTACTACATCTCATGTTGTAGGTTTTTAGGTATTAATTCCATCTATTGTATGTCCCTGTTACTTGGATGATTAGACTGATCGCTAGCTACATGATCCCGTTACCTGATCGATTCTGGATGTTATGTTATCATGATTTAGTAGTGTCTGATCGCTAGCTACATGATCCCGTTACCTGATCGATTCTGGATGTTATGTTATCATGATTTAGTAGTGTTTTCATGTTGATTTGTGGATTTCAGTTGTACGTTCTTTTGTTGTTTCTGTTATCATTTCGTTTTTTGCATTGGATTTTCGTTTGTTCTATTTGTCTTTGTGGGGTTGGGTCTTGCCGTGCGCCATGCACCTGACGTACACCTGTTTTCTCTGGTGTACGTCAGACTTAGGAGAAGAACAGGTCCAGCTGGGAGATCGCCAGACGGAGAAGAAGAAGCCGAAGCTTAGTATTTTCCTTTCAGTTTGTTTTGTAGCACCTTCATTTCCTTTTGATCAGTGTATTTTTATATTCTCCAGTATTTCATTCAGATAGTTTTGTATAAAGGCACGTTTGACCTGTATTATTATGTGTCGGATGTTATTCATTGTGATATGTATTATTTTATTCTGTGTTGTTCATTATATTCTTGCTGATAATGATCGGGGACCTGTGACTTCGCATTGTATTTATTTCCAGACGCTTAGCGTATTAGATTGAGAAGACGATGATCGGGGACCTGTGACTTCGCATTGTATTTATTTCCAGACGCTTAGCGTATTAGATTGAGAAGACGGGGTCTAGCACTTATCTCTTCTCAGTCTAATACTCCAGACGCTTAGCGTATTAGATTGAGAAGACGGGGTCTAGCACTTATCTCTCCTCAGTCTAATACATCGCGGGCTTGTTCACGTTCCGGTTCCCGTGTATTTTGGGAAGCGGGGCGTGACAAATTGGAATATATATATATATAATGAAAGAATACCTAACAATTATACTTTTCTTTTCCAAGTTTTAAAATTCTAGCCTTTTTTTGTGGTTTTGAACTTTGAGGGTGATTTGTAGTTTTAAAACTTTGGGAGTGCTTTTAAAAAAGTTACTTTTAAGTTTGGTAGTTGTAAGTTATATTTCTTGCAATTCTAAAATTTTGAGGGTGTTTTTTACAATTTTTAAAACTATAGATTAATTTTTAAAAAATTTAAATTTTAGTGGTCTACTAATAGTTTCAAGATTTAATGTGTACTGGTTATAAATTTTAACAATTTAGAGTTTTTTACAATTTTTAAATTTTGAAAGAGTTTTTCTATAATCTTTGTAACTTTGAGGATAATTTCGACAAATTTTTAATTTTTAGGTGCACGAGGGTAATCTCTTGAGTTTATCTTTTGTTGTTTGTAAATTTTAAAATTTTTAGAATTTTAGGGTTGTTTTTTATTATTTGAACTTTTGAGGGTATTTCTATAATTTTTAGGATATTGAGGGTATTAATTGAAAATTTTAAATTCTTCATAGGCTGCTATAAAGTTTTTAATTTTATATTTGTTGTTTTAAGTTTTAAAATGTCAAAAAATTTCAAGTACATTATGGTAATCCCTTGAATTCATCTATGTCGTCTATAAGTTTTAAAATTTTAGAATTTCAGGTGCTTATTTGTAATTTAAACTTTTGAGGGTGTTTATATAATTTATGAGACATTGAGGTGTTATTCACAAATTTTAAATTCTTCACAAACTACTGTTAATTTCTTGATTTCTTGTTTATTATTTTAAGTTTTTAGACGTCAGGATGGTTTTTATAATTTTAAACTTTTTAGGATATTTTGTGCAATTTAAAAATTTTTAGCTTTATTTTGTAATACTTTATGTATTATAGTATGTTAGCTACGTATATTTTCTTTATCTTAACAGACTAATACTATAAAGATATTTTTTATATTTTATTAATATTATTTTTTAAATTGTTAAGCTACCGATAATTCACGTTGGATTAGGATATGATATAATTAGGATAAGGATAGATTAAGATATAAATAAAATATTTAAAATAGTGAAGGGTAATATTGACCATAGAATTTTTTTTTCGAACTCGTGCTTTTAAAGGGAGTATGATAATTTTCAAATTTGTGGAGATTTGAATTAAGTTTAGCTAACGAAATTTGCTGTTGGGGATCTTACTCTCCCCACCTACTACAATCTGCATAACTTGGAAACCAACCTATAATAAACAAGATAGAAAACAATCACAATCAAGAAGAAAGAACATTAATATTTACGTGGTTCAATCGACCAACTTTAACCTACATCCATGGGGTAACAATACGAGAAATCTACTATATATTAGGCAAAACTACAAGAGGAACCACTTAACTCTCGTCTCTCAATCTCTCAATCTCACATACATAATCAACTCTCATATTCTCTCCAAAGCCCTCTCCTTACGATCTTTTGACCGAACAAAGACTGCAAAATCCTCTCCTAATGTTATAATCTTTTGTATGGACACAGACTATGAAACTCTAAACTCTTAAACAATATTCTTAAATCAAGCTACGCCTCTGCTAACCCTATATTATAAGAATATTGATTCTTTTTCCTCTCCTTGGTTTTTTTCTTAAATAATAGAA
>NC_033794.1:47493190-47507658 GCF_001876935.1 Asparagus officinalis | reverse complement strand
AACCTGACTTTCTCTTATCGTGATGAGACCCAATCTCCTAATCATGATATAACTCTAATCCTATCTAATTCTCATGAAGTTATACAAATAACTAAAGACACAATCCCAACATTTGCAACAATTTTTTGCTTCATAATAATATCAATATGATAACCATGCAAATAAAAGATATTTATTAGAAAAGAAAATTTGTTATTATTATTTTTAAAATTGAAGTGTGGAAAATGGAATGTGAGTCCATGCATCAAATAGGTTAAATGACTAATAGATATTGTAAGAGGAAAATGCATTTCAATAGCCTTCTTTTAATCTAGAGATCGAAATAGAGAGGTAAGACTGTCCTTAGCATGCGCTAAAATGCTTGTTAAAATTAAAAGGTGATAGTATGTTCTAATTTTTTCCAATTTAACAATTGAAAATGACTAAAAGCTCAAAGATGTCATTATGTTATATTAGTTTTTTTTAAATATCTTTTCACCCTCTCAAAATCTAAGAAAGTGAATTGAAAGTGAATTGGGAGGAGAGAGAAAAAAGAGAGATAAATTAATTTTTTACTGTCTCTTAAACATTTCAATTTTAAATATTCACTTTACAATTGTAACTCATTATAAAAAGTTGAAGTTTAAACTATTTTGTTGAGATGATAGCGAGAATTTTCTCGAGAATTTTAAAAAGTCTATGTTGAGATTAAAGGGAAGAGAGAATTAAGAAGGGGTATTTAAGAAGTGAATTTGTTACTGTAGCTACAGTAATAAATTAGCATTTATTGAGAGATCTAAGTTTGAGATATGTTCTAAGTTTGTAATTTCTTGTTTGATTAATAAGAAATTTACTGTGTGGCTCCCGAGGACGTAGGCAGTTATCAAACCTCGTTAAATCTTGGTGTATTTTCTCTGTACCGCATTTCTGCTATTTAGGGGATTCAGCGTAAATTCCCAATAACTGTATCAGAGCCTGAAACGATTTAGAGGAAGTCAGATTCAAGTGGAAGCGATGGTCGCAGATGAAGGAAAGGTGAGATTAGAGAAGTTTAATGGATCATATTTTGGATTCTGGAAAATACAGATAGAGGATTATCTGTATCAGAAAAATTTGTATCAACCTCTCTCGGGGAAGAAGTCGGAGGGTATGAAGAAAGAAGATTGGAATCTTCCAGATAGAAAGGCCATCAGGGTTATTCGTTTGACGTTAACCCGCAATGTTGCTTTTAACATTGCAAAGGAGAAGACCACGGTAGGTCTTATGACAGTACTCTCAAATATGTATGAGAAGCCATCAACCTCAAATAAAGTCTATTTGATGAGGCGGTTGTTCAATCTGCGAATGGCGGAAGGTGCATCGGTTACACATCATCTCAATGAACTCAATACAGTCACGACCCAATTGAGTTCTGTTGATATTGAGTTTGATGAGGAAGTACGAGCATTGATCCTTTTGTCTTCTCTACTAGAAAGTTGGAACGCTACAATCATGACGGTGAGTAGCTCGTTGGGAAGCAATAAGTTAAAGTTTGACGACGTTCGTAATCTGGTTCTCAGTGAGGAGATCAGATGAAGAGAGTCGGGTGAAGCTACAACCTCTTTAGTATTACATACAGAGTCAAGAGGTAGAAATTCAACCAGAGGAAATGGATCAGATGGCAGGAGGTCCAAATCCAGGAATCCCATCAGCTCGAAGTCTATCGAATGTTAGAAGTGCGGGAAAACTGGGCACTACAAGAATCAGTGCAAGGGTGCACAGAAGGAGTGGGAGACAAAGGCAGAAGTGAATGTTGCTTCCACCTCAGGAGGAGATGATGCGTTGATATGCTCTTTGGAGAGAAAGGAGGAGTCTTGGGTGTTGGACTCTAGAACATCATTCCATGCTACTTCTCAGAAAGAATTCATCGAGAAGTATATTCCCGAAAACCTTAAAAATGTATACATTGGTGATGATCAACCATGTGTCATTATTGGCAAAGATGTAGTGAAGATTAAGCTGAATGTGTCAGTATGGGATGTCAGGTATATTCCTGACCTGAAAAGGAACTTAATCTCAGTAAGCTAGCTGGCTAGTGAAGGCTACACGATGACTTTTCATGGTGATAATTGGAGGATTTCAAATGGTGCAATGACGATTGCCAGAGGTAGGAAGACTGGTACCCTATTTATGATAGCAGGTGCACGTTGTTCAATCTCAGTTACAATAGGCAATGAGACTTTAAAGCTGTGGTACCAGAGACTCGGTCATATGGGTGAAAAGAGGATGAAGATTATGCACATAAAGAGAAAACTCCTAGGTTTGCAATCAGTAGAGATTGATATGTATGAAGAATGCATACTTGGAAAGCAGAAGAGAGTTAGTTTTCAGCTAAGTGGTAGAACCCCCAGGAAGCAGAAGCTAGAGCTCGTTCACTCAGATGTGTGGGGGCCAACAACCACCACGTCCATTGGTGAGAAACACTACTTCATGACTTTTATTGATGATCACTCTCAAAAAGTGTGAGTCTACTTTCTGAAGCATAAGTCAGAAGTGTTTGAGGCTTTCAGGAGATGGAAAGCCATGGCCAAGAATGAGACCAGTCTGAGAATAAGGAAGCTCAGAACAGACAATGATGGTGAGTATGAAGACACCAGATTCAATAAGTTCTACTATGAGCACGGTATCAGAATGGAGAGAATCGTGCTCGGCACGCCTCAGCACAATGATGTAGCTGAGCGCATGAATAGAACGTTGACATAGAGATCCGGAAGTATTCGGATATAATCAGGTCTACCGAAGCAGTTCTGGGCAGAAGCGATCAACACAGCAACTTACTTGATCAACCGAGGGCTATCGGTTCTATTGGAGCACAGAATACCAGAGGAGGTATGGTGCGAAAAGGAGGTAACCCTCTTGTTGGCCCTCCTATTTTGACGATGGTCTTACAAACAATTTACGACTAATGATTGTTTTTAGCATGTTGGTC
The DNA here is from genome assembly GCF_001876935.1 of Asparagus officinalis. Classification (NCBI taxonomy): domain Eukaryota; kingdom Viridiplantae; phylum Streptophyta; class Magnoliopsida; order Asparagales; family Asparagaceae; genus Asparagus; species Asparagus officinalis. The sequence continues at coordinate 47,504,711 of NC_033794.1, read as the reverse complement.
TCATATACACAGGTCAGGCAAATCAACTGAAATTGAAGCTTGTGCAAATTCAACTTCCCATCAAGATCAAGCTTCTTATGTCTATATTTGATAATAGGTTTGATATGTTGTGTGAAGTCTGTTAAGCTCAACACACACACACACACACACACACACACATGTTAGACCCTAGAGGGGGGTGATTAGGGTCTTATGCTAATCTAATCCGATTAAATGCCAATTAAAACTTATTAACAAGTTATCCTAGCAAGAGTGAAATATAACAAGATATGTAAGCTAGGATAAGCAATATGAACAATGAGATATATCCTATATGATAGAGATATATGCAAGGATATACAAACAACACAAGGGTAAATAATCTAAACAATATAGTGGATGAAATAAATGGGTGATGCACAATTGGCGATATAAGATAAATGCAAAAACAAATACGCCAAAGACAAACTCAAACAAGCAATATGATCACGGAGTTCGGACCTTCCGTCCTACGTCTCCGCTCCCCACTCCCGGGAAGAAATCCACTATCACAACCGGGTTTTCTACGTTCACCCGAATAACGTTTACACCTCACAGTATCGGTTTTCAACGCTCACCGATCAACGTCACTCCTTACAATCGGTTTTCTAGTTCACCGAAAACTTTCACACCACACTCGGTTTCTAGCTCACCGAAAACCTAACAATCTCACAATGTAACAAATATAAATTGTTCTCTAATATGGATGAGAACACAATAAAAGCCCACACTCAATGTTACAACTCTCACAACCCTAATATATTTTGAATGCAAAGACAATAAGCTCAAGTGGGTGTGTGTAAACAATGAGTGAAATCAAAATCAAAACTAAACTCAATTAAAATCTAGCATATAGAAATTATAAACAAAATAATAAATAGCTAGAAATGAGTTTAGAGATTCTTCTCTGAATAACAAGATGGAGAGATGGAGATTGAAGCCCAAACAAGAAGATGATCTCCTCCACTTGTACTGTCGGTCGACCGGAAATTTCATCGGTCGACCGAAAAATTTCATCGGTCGACCAGACCGGTCGACCGACAGACTCTCTGTCGCGCAGTGAACACGAGAACTCAGGTTCGGTCGACCAGTTCGGTCGACCGAAAACTGACATATATAAAAAAACAGGTTTTTTACACATTTAAACAATTTGTAAAATATTCATTTGACTTCTGAAAATTATGAAACTTTGGAAAATGTATATAAACATGTAAATGAATATGTTACAAAAAGAATTTTCCAAATTGCATTTCCCATTTGTGAAAAATCATCATTTTGCAAAATAGTTCAAAACACGAAAATGTAAACATGTGAAATTTGATATTTTAGCTAAACCATGTTTTGAAACTTTGCACAATGATTATATAGACTTAATAAAATATGGATATGATTATTGTTAAGTCCAAAAACTAAGAATATAATATTTTCACAAAATTGCATATTCTATGCAATAATTTCAAAACACTAAATATGATTTCATTAAATATAACTTGTTAAAGACGAAATCATATATAGGCACATAAACATGAAACAAAATAGTATTTTCCAATCCTATTCATTTGTTTCATATATAAATTCGAAACCTATTAAACCAAAAACATATATGTATATATATAACTGTATATATACAAAACCAAAACCAAAGCGTGTATGTGTGTATATGATTGAGCTTAAAGTACTAACACAAATACAAAAACACAAATACTAGACAAACAACATTAGTAGTAAATTGTTTGTAAATCATCATCAAAACAAGAAGGTCAACAATCTCCCCCTTTTTGATGATGACAAACAATTTACAAAAAAGATATATGCATGAAAGGAAATGAATATATAAATTACAATTCACATGCATATAAACAAGAAAGAATATACATATACTCACAATATTTCTCCCCATTTGACAACATCAAAAAAAGGGGACAAAAAGAATAAGAGAGCGAAAGCTCCCCCTATCAATAAGCATAGATGAGTACAAAGCAAATATAGGGAATAGCTCCCCCTATCAAAAAGCCATATGAATGCTAAGGCATACATATGTGAGCAAGCATAGGTGCTAAAAAAACAACTCACATACAAAACGATAATGAGAACATAAAAACCGATGTATAAAATAGATTTATGAAATCAAAAGAAGAGAAACATGAGAATTATGTAAAAAATTTTCAAATGAAAACAAATCAACCAATTGAAATCATAAATCAAAGTTTAAATCCAAAAACGTAATATCAAATCATCATTGATTCAAAAATCAAGAAAGGCAATTATATCTAGCTCTTGAGCTAGTAACAACCCATATAAATATGTTTAGCACCCGGTAAACAATGTTTGGGAATAAACACCCAATAACTCCGGAGGGTTATATAAACATAGTCCTCTCATCAAAACAAAAATAATAATCATGAAAACAAAAGATTTGATACAAGAAGGAATTGTTTTCATAACCAAAAGATCTTAAAACATAATTTTCAAAACCAAGACAAAAAAATAAAAACACTAAAGTTCTTGGTTTAAAATCAAATTTGTTTTGGTACCCAAGTATTCTTGGTACCAAAAGATTTAGGGACATGACCCCTATCAATGAAGCTCAAAGCCTTAAGGTTATGAACCCTCTTAGGCACATATGGTGCACTAACATGGTCAAAACAATATTCATTCAAATGACCCTTCCGATTGCAATTTGTGTAATGAAAGAGATCCATTTGTTTTTGTGGACCATTAGCTCGTGCACGGGAATCATTTGCAAATAAAGATTTTCTTTTAAAATTATTTTGCAAATGAGAAACATCATTAAACAAAGGTGGTTTACTTGAGAAATTTGGCAAGTTTGAATATTTATTCAAATCATAACAAAACTTCGCCAAATGGCCAAATCTACCACAAACATCACATTTAAACTTTTGGGGCTTAATAAAATCATTTGGCAAAGGTGAAATCTTTTTCAAATCATAGCAAAATTTTGCCAAATGGCCAAGACGTCCACAAATATCACATTTAAACACATTTGCATGTTTATGGTGTGCATGATAAGCATATGCATGTGTATGTGATGAGGAAGCTACATGAGATGCACAAGAAAGATTAATATTCTTATGTTTTTGTGCATCATAGCAAAATTTAGCTAATGGCCTTTACGGTCGCAAATAGAACACTTATAAACTTTGCTATATATGTGTGCATGATGAGTAGATGATGATTTAGACTTGGCACACATATCCATAAGCTTCTTATGATTATTGATGCATGTTTTCAAAGTTGAATCTAAGGATGAAATGCATTTTTTCATAAGATTCAAGTCTTCATTTTTTAGCACATATGCACCTTTAGAAGTAGAACATAAATTGTTATCTATAAAAGAAGCCGTATCATTTTGTATGTTCTTTACTTCTAACATGGAATTATCTCTTTCATGAGTTAAGCTAGAAATGGATGATGTTAATTTTTCATTTTCCAAGTTTAACATATCATTGTTTTCTTTAAGATTTTTATTTTCTTTAGCAATGATATCAAACTTGGATACTAGCTTCTCATGATCGGATTCTAAATTATCATGCTTGCATTTTAAATCATTAAAATCTTTATGTAATTTGTTGTAGGCATGCAATAATTTCTTAGATGCACAAACAAGTTCATCACTAGATAGTTCATTATCGGGTTTGAACTTGCAAACCTCACTAGGGCTATCGCCTAGTGGTCGTGTGCATGATGAAGCTCTAATATTACTTGAGGAAGAGTCCGCCGGAATCCTTTGGATCTCCTCCAAGTGAAGCTCTAATATTACTTGAGGAAGAGTCCGCCGGAATCCTTTGGATCTCCTCCAAGTTACCATGATGTTCTTCTATGAATGTCCACAATTTGTAAGCACTATCAAAAGAAACAAGCTTGTTAGAAATAGAAGAATCAAGTGCATTATGCATATATTCTAACACAATCTTGTTCATGGTAAACAATCTTTTGTCATTTTTACTCCACTTGGATTTCTCCATAGTGGGTACAATATAAGCATTATCAATAATTCCCCATAGATCAATATTTTTAGATTGCACAAAAAGTTTAAATCTAGAAGCCCATTGTGCATAGGGAAAGTTAATGAATTTAGGAGCAACATTGGATTCATAGCCTAACAAAGGTGCACAATTCATGTTCATGATAAATATATGTGTGCAAGCAAGACAAATGCAATCAAAACAAGATTAGCACAAAAAGATAACTTGGATCTTTAACTCAAGGCGATTAGACCTTAAATCAAAGAGCACCAAGCTCTGATACCAATTGTTAGACCCTAGAGGGGGGGTGATTAGGGTCTTATGCTAATCTAATCCGATTAAATGCCAATTAAAACTTATTAACAAGTTATCCTAGCAAGAGTGAAATATAACAAGATATGTAAGCTAGGATAAGCAATATGAACAATGAGATATATCCTATATGATAGAGATATATGCAAGGATATACAAACAACACAAGGGTAAATAATCTAAACAATATAGTGGATGAAATAAATGGGTGATGCACAATTGGCGATATAAGATAAATGCAAAAACAAATACGCCAAAGACAAACTCAAACAAGCAATATGATCACGGAGTTCGGACCTTCCGTCCTACGTCTCCGCTCCCCACTCCCGGGGAGAAATCCACTATCACAACCGGGTTTTCTACGTTCACCCGAATAACGTTTACACCTCACAGTATCGGTTTTCAACGCTCACCGATCAACGTCACTCCTCACAATCGGTTTTCTAGTTCACCGAAAACTTCACAACACACTCGGTTTCTAGCTCACCGAAAACCTAACAATCTCACAATGTAACAAATATAAATTGTTCTCTAATATGGATGAGAACACAATAAAAGCCCACACTCAATGTTACAACTCTCACAACCCTAATATATTTTGAATGCAAATACAATAAGCTCAAGTGGGTGTGTGTAAACAATGAGTGGAATCAAATCAAAACTAAACTCAATTAAAATCTAGCATATAGAAATTATAAACAAAATAATAAGTAGCTAGAAATGAGTTTAGAGATTCTTCTCTGAATAACAAGATGGAGAGATGGAAAATGAAGCCCAAACAAGAAGATGATCTCCTTCACTTGTGAAAACTTCTTCACAAACAAAACAAACCCTTAAACACCCTTTAAACCCTTGTTTAAAACTTATTTTAAAAACTTCTTTTCATCTATAAAACATTCTTAAGTTCTGAAAAGAGATCAGCAATTGGGTATTTATACCCACTCAAGATCTCAACAAAAAACCCAAACAAAATGACAAAACAGTCCAAAGCAACGGTAATAAAAAGAGTCGTTGTAAGCTGAAAAAGACACTGTCGGTCGACCGGAAATTTCATCGGTCGACCGGACCGGTCGACCGACAGACTCTCTGTCGCCCAGTGAACACGATAACTCAGGTTCGGTCGACCGGTTCGGTCTACCGAAAACTGACATATATAAAAAAACAGGTTTTTGACACATTTAAACAATTTGTAAAATATTCATTTGACTTCTGAAAATTATGAAACTTTGGGAAATATATATAAACATGTAAATGAACATGTTACAAAAACAATTTTCCAAATTACATTTCCCATTTGTGAAAAATCATCATTTTGGAAAATAGTTCAAAACACGAAAATGTAAACATGTGAAATTTGATATTTTGGCTAAACCATGTTTTGAAACTTTGCACAATGGTTATATAGACTTAATAAAATATGTATATGATTATTGTTAAGTCTAAAAACAATGAATACCATATTTTCACAAAAATTGCATATTCTATGCAATATTTTCAAAAACACAATTGTAAATATGAAATATGTGATTTCATATTTATAAACATGAAAACCCAAAAACATATGTATGTATATATATAAAACTATATATATATATATAGAAACCAATAAATGTGTGTGTGTAGATAATTGAGTTTAGAGTACTTAACACACATAATATAAATCCTAAACTAAATTACCCAAGCTTGATCTTGATCTTCATTGAGCTCAACTTGGTACACGTGCGGATGAAGCTTGAACTTGATCTTGAACTTGAATTGTACGATGCTTCACTCCACAATTCCGCCAACCTCCATTGGATATCATCGTTGAAGCGCTATTCCTATATATATATATATATATATATATATATATATATATATATAGACACACACACACACACACACACACATAAATATAACATAGGACTTTTATGCAAAATGTGTGTCTAAGTATTTTGGACTGTTTTCTCACTTTCAACATCTCTATTTATGTTCATATACATCTCCTATAAGTTTGCAAAACATGTTTTTAAGTCAAAAGTCAAAAATCATATAAAACATGTATTTTAGTGTCTTTTACAGGAAACAGAAATTTTTCTAAAATAGAAATGCAATTTAAAAAATTTCTTTACCAAAATGTTTATTAACATGTTTATAAACTTTCCTCAAATTTCATAAATTTTGGAGCTTGTTTGATGTTTTTAACATGTCAACAAAAACCCTCTTTTCAAACCTGAAAAACTGATAAATTTTGGAGCTTGTTTGATGTTTTTAACATGTCAACAAAAACCCTCTTTTCAAACCTGAAAAACTGTTTTTATCAAGAGCTTGTTTGATGTTTTTAACATGTCAACAAAAACCCTCTTTTCAAACCTGAAAAACTGTTTTTATCAGCTCACGGTCGATCGCATGTGTCTCTACGGTCGACCGCACTTCATCCAGTGACTGCTTCTGTTTTTATATTAGATCGCGGTCGACCTCCCTTGGCTCTGCGGTCGACCGTTATTTTTCCAGAGACTCAACTATGCTTTTAATAGCTCGCGATCGACCGCCCTTGGCGCTGGGGTCGACCACCATTGATCCAGTCTGTTTTCCTTGTTTGCTCAACTGCTCGCGGTTGACCGGACCTGTCTCTGCGGTCGACTGCCAAGCTAGCCATTGAACAGTAACGGCTAGTTTCCAGCAGCTTTGTTGTTTGGGTTTTTGGTCTTTTTACATTGGTTTTTGTTGCTGTTTGGAGTTGTTATAAATACCCCTATGCACTCAACTCCTCAACTTACCAAGAGTTTTGTTTAATCAAGTTTATAAAAGATTTAAGAAGTATTTAAGAGGTGTTTAAGCCTTGTTTGTTGGTTTGATAAAAAAGAGGAGTTGCACTACAAGAAGAAGCTGTTTCAACTTCAATTGAGGATCACATCCTCATCTCCTCTTGTTTATTGAGAAGTTTTCTAAACTCCGTTTATATAGCTCTTTGATCAATTACTCATATTTTCATCTTAGCTATATTAATTGAGTTGCAATTTTATTACTTGCTTTTATCACACACCTTTGTTGAGCTTATTATATTTCATACAATATATTGTTGGGTAGTGGTGTGTGATCGAATGAGAGTGAGCTTAATTGAGTCCTCGTCAATTGTAGAGAACAACCTTTCTTGTATTCTTACTTATTTGTGAGATCACATTGTAATACACTTGTACACCAAGAGGAGTGTGTGGTGAGGACGTAGTCGATACCAAGAGGAGTGGCGTCGGTTGTAAAGCCTAGTGAGAGGTGGTAATTTCGAGCACTTGAGGGAGGCGATACGTGAGGACCAACACTTGAGGTTGTAGCTTGTGTATGTACATTGTGAGGATTTGTGAGAGTTATCGATTAACTTGATAACCGAGTGTGTAAAAGAAGTTTTGTCTTCCAAACCGGGTATGTAGTGATAGTATAGATCTCCTCAAGGTGAGGAGCGGAGACGTAGGTCGTGGGGACCGAACTCCGTGATCATATCGTGTGTTTGTGATTGCTTTGCGCACATTTATTTTATTGTTACCTTTTACATTCTTTCTCATATTATATTGCATATATATCTTTGCAAGAACAAATAGTTCAATATAATTTTAATTTGGCATAATATTGGATTAGATAAGCAATAGACCCTAATCACCCCCCCTCTAGGGTCTAACACCTCTCACATCTCAAAGTTTTCGGTTGTGTAGCTTATGTGCATATTAGTGATCAAGGTAGGAATGAGTCTGATCCCAAGTCTAAGAAATACACTTTCATCGGTTATGGTGAAGATAAGTTTGGCTACCGCATTTGGGATAACGAAAATAAGAAGGTGATCAGAAGTAGAGATGTGATATTTACAGAGAAGGTGATGTACAAGAACATACACAAGACAGATGACTCAGAGAGCGAGTCAACATTTGTAGATGCAGATGATGTCCCATATAACCTCTCGGGAGAACCTAATGCAAAAGGTACTCAGGCAGAAGAGCCTGTTGGACAGAATGGTGCGCAGAAGTCCGACGCACCAGCTTCGATATTAAGGAGAATTACTCATCCTCCTGTGTCTAACAGCAGATACATGAACTATCTGTTGCTGATAGATGGTGGAGAGAGCCTAAAAGCTTTGATGAAGCTTGTCAGAGTGGAGATGAGAGCAAGTGGGAGTTTGTCATGAAAGATGAGATGAAGTCTCTCATTTCAAACCAGACGTGGGAACTAGCTGAGGTGCCCACGGGTAAGAAGGACCTCCACAACAAATGAGTGTACCGGGTGAAAGAGGAGCAGGATGGCTCCAGAAAATATAAAGCTTGGATAATTGTTAAAGGATTCCAGCAGAAGGAAAGAATTGACTAAACCGATATTTTTGCTCCCGTGGTGAAGCTAAATACTATCAGGACTGTGATGAGTATTGTAGCAATTGAAGGTCTTCATCTTGAGCAATTAGATGTGAAGATGACGTTTCTTCACAGAGATCTAGAAGAGGAGATATATATGCACCAACCAGAAGGTTTCTCAGAAGAAAAGAAGAAGAACCTGGTGTGCAGACTCAAGAAGAGCTTGTATGGCCTGAAACAATCCCCAAGACAGTGGTACAAGAAGTTTGACGGCTTCATGCACAAGAAAGGTTTCCAGAAGTGCAACACTGATCACTGTTGCTACTTCAAAATATATCAGTCCAGTTATATCATCCTACTGCTGTATGTTGATGATATGTTAGTTGCAGGTGTAGATATGGAGGATATCAAGAGTTTGAAGCAGCAGCTGTCAAAGGAGTTTGACATGAAAGACTTGGGTCCAGCGAAGAAGATCCTTGGAATGCAAATCACGAGAGATAAGAAGAGAGGTCTCTTGTCGTTATCTCAGACGGAGTACATCAACCATGTTTTGTAGAGATTCAACATGGGCGACGCCAAGCCAGCGAGCACACCCTTAGCTAGCCATTTTCGCCTATTGAAGGATCAGTCTCCTCAGTCAGAAGAAGATAAAGAGAGTATGGCTAAGGTCCCTTACGTCTCAGCTATCGGAAGTTTGATATACACACAATGGTCTATACGAGACCAGACATTGGCTATGTAGTAAGAGTGGTTAGCTGGTTTATGTTGAATCCAGGAAAAGCTCATTGGGAAGTGGTCAAGTGGATTCTGAGATATCTACGAGGCACCACACAGAAGTGTTTGCACTTTGGTAAGGGAGAGGTAGAAGTGCAAGGGTACGTAGATGCAGACTTCGGCGGTGAAGTCGATCACCAAAGAAGTATCACTGGCTATGTATTCATTGTTAGAACTACAGTTGTTAGTTGGATGTCACAGATACAGAAGATTGTTACTCTATCTAGTACAGAAGTTGAGTATGTTAAAACTGAGATTCAAACATGAGAAGAATGTTTTGCACAGTGATAGCCAGAGTGCGATACACTTGGCGAAGAATTCCGCATTTCATTCTAGAACGAAGCATATTGGGCTTCGGTACTACTTCATCAGATCCCTATTGGAAGATGACGTGTTGAAACTGGAGAAAATTACAGGAAGTAAGAATCCAGTAGATATGTTAACAAAGGCAGTGACCATTCAGAAACTGGAGTTGTGTGCAACTTCAGTTAGCATTCATGCATAGGTAATGAGGGCGGAGCCACACAGGAGATGATGCTTGTTGAGATAGCATGCTGATGGCGGTTTGTTCTCCAAGTTGAAGATTGTTGGATTTGAGTGAAGAATCAAACCTTGCAGGCGACCTCCTGCAGCTCGAGGCGACCCTAACTCTGGCAAGCTCGAGCAGGCGAAGTCCAGGCGAGGACGACGCGATCAGGTGGAGTTGGCGAAGTCTAGGCGAGCTTTGGGTGACGCAGGCGAGCTCGACTAATTTAGGCGAGCTCGGGGCCTTTACAGGAGAGGACGAAGAGGTGCAAACGAGTTTGGAGCAGGCAAGCTCCACCCAGGTGAGCCCGTGGCGGATCCAGGCTGTCGATAGCCTGTCGACAGCTCAGCTAGGGTTTCCCTATAAAAGGGAAACCCCAGGGCCGAGGCTTTGCATGTTCTTCTCCTCGATATTTTCAGCGGCGGCATTTTCTCCTCTGTCGTTTTTTCTTCCGTTCCTACAGATCTCAGAAGTTTGAGGAATCTTTAGAGGGGGGATTAAAGGGAAGAGAGAATTAAGAGGGGGTATTTAAGAAGGGAATTTGTTACTGTAGCTACAGTAACAAATTAGCATTTATTGGGAGATCTCAGTTTGAGATATGCTCTAAGTTTGTAATTTCTTGTTTGATTAATAAGAAATTTATTGTGTGGCTCTCGAGGACATAGGCAGTTGTCGAACCTCGTTAAATCTTGGTGTATTTTCTCTATACTGCGTTTCTGCTGTTTAGGGGTTTCGGCTTAAATTCCCAATACTAATGACTCCATGTGATTTCTCAAACTAGTTAAGAGGGGTCTCTCATTAAAGAAAAATAAGTTAGGAGGGATAGCCTGGTTCTTTTCCACCACTAGTGAGATCAACATGTAAATTAAGAAAACATGCAAATTAAATAAAACCTGAGTTTTTACTATTCAATATACATCATTTGCTTCTTCCTTTATTTTTGTTCCGGAAAATATGTTCCCATTTTTTCATATTTCTTCACGATATACTGATCAATTATTGAAAAAAAATTAAATATCTTCATTGAAAAAAAAATCTCAAACTAGTTAAGAGGGGTCTCTCATTAAAGAAAAATAATTTAGGAGGGATAGCCTGGTTCTTTTCCACCACTAGTGAGATCAACATGCAAATTAAATAAAAGCTGACTTTTAACTATTCAATATACATCATTTGCTTCTTCCTTTATTTTTGTTCCGGAAATATGTTCCCATTTTTTCATATTTCTTCACGATATACTGATCAATTATTGGAAAAAAAAATTAATATCTTCATTGTAGACGATGAAATAGCACTTAAAAACTCTTATGTCATTTTAACTAAATTATGTGTCTTAACATCAGAAAGAGACGGAAATGTTGACACTTTTGATAAGTACGTACATGTTGGTTCTTTGAAGAGGAATTTCTTAGTTGAGAATTCGGAAAAGATGGCGATTTTTGGCCTCACACGAAGAGAGAGACTGTCAAAATTCATTGTTGGCGTTTTCATTTGCAGATATTTTGCTAGACTGGGATATAAATATCATCAAGCTCCCTTATCTTCTCTCTCTCTCTCTCTCTCTCTCTCTCTCTCTCACGTCTATGGCTACTTTC
>NC_033794.1:47492445-47493180 GCF_001876935.1 Asparagus officinalis | reverse complement strand
CTGCCACTTTCTTCAAACTGGCCATAGCCATAGCAATCTCCCTCTCTATCCAAAGAAATCCGTCACGAGAACCAAATTCTCAGTATCATGCAGAACCCGAGGCAGGAAAGGAGAGAAGCAGGAGTACAACATTAACAACAAATTACTGGGGCTGTTATTGAATTTGAAGGACAGCCTCAGCCCAAAACAGAAAGGAGACTGGAAGGATTTGGTGCTCATGAGCTTCTCCTTTGCTGTTTATGTCTACATCTCTCAGAGGATCGTCTCTGCTTACTGTGCTTGGGTGTCTCTACTCAAACAATCACTGTAACCTGCTAAATCTTTATGATATGTGTACATGTACTTCTTTCTCCAGAACATTGTGCGTGAATCGCATGTGCGCGTGTGTGCATGCATATATATATGATACTGTTCTCGATCAGTAAGTTCTAAGCAGCTGAACGCACACCTTTTTGGTTTTGGGTTTACACGAAGCGCACATAGTGTTAGAACTAAGATTAGCAAACTGGACAGGAATGTATGAGCAAAAACAAGGTGCAGCATTCATCAAATATGATCATGATATTGACATTACAAATTATCGAAGTTACTAGGATCACTCAATAATAAATCCCCTATCACTGATTGTCCACCGCATCCCTACATTATAAAACCAAGGAAAAGATAAAAAGGGAGAAGAAGGAAGAAATTAAAGTTACTGGTAAAACGTATCAAAGTTGAACAACACGAAAATTG
>NC_033794.1:47458929-47492426 GCF_001876935.1 Asparagus officinalis | reverse complement strand
TCATATAGACAATTCAATAAAAAGAAAAAAAGAAAAGAGACGTGCCTAAATCTAAGTTTGAGAACTACACTAAGTTTATTGCACGATTTGATAATGACCCTTTTCTTCGCCGCCTCTTTTTCTGCCGCATTCGCCAGGTCAAGAGCAGCAAAACACCTGAGGATTTATGCACAGGAAGATGATGAACTCAAGCTCCATAAACAAACTGCAGGATGAGTAAAGAATTGCAGAAAGCGCTAGATTTTGCTTACATATGACAGCAACCAAAGCTGGAACAATCCATTGAGTTGCTGCCAAAAAGGGAATGTCATTCTGCACATAGTAAACACTTGGTTATCATGAGAACCATGATAATGTTATGATGCATCAAATTAATTAAATGATGTAGCCAAAGAAGTAGTTATGTTTTTCTAGGCAAAGAAGTATAGCACCAAAGAAGATATTATGACAAAGATAACTAATTACTTCAAGCTTTTGTTCTCATGCATATTTTACTCTTGCTTCTCTCAAGAAAATATTTCACTCTCTTGCATTACTATAGCTTCACAGCTTCAGAGAGCTGCAGCAGGACTACCTGCACCCCAAGGCCAAGAACATCCCTCATAGTACTTAATGAGACACTAGCATTATTGCACGAGCAACCGACATTAAAACTTAATTATTCTAATTTTTATATAAAAATATCATTTTCAATACCCTGTGTATCATAGACATTTTTATTATATATATTTACATGGAAAAGAACTTTGTCATTTCATATTTATATCTTTTTATAATATACAATGTAATAAATTCTTAATTGGTAAGCTCTATTATATGCTTTAGAAAGATAAGAACTAAAGAAAGGGGAAAGAAAAGAAAAGAAAAAAATGTGGGTGAAATGACCAAATTGTCCTCATCTCTTTAGTGGGAAGGACATTTCAACTTTTCCTACCCTCACTAAGTTTTTAATATAGTAGTATAAGTAATTAGATGACACAGGCAAGTGCCATATTCAACAGTTTCCTAAAGGAAGCCACTGAAGAAATCAATATTCTGAGTTCTTCCATAGGCCCTTTTTTTCTTTTGGAATCTAAGCCTTCTTCAAGAACTCACCAGCTGTTCTCTTGACTAACAAGTGTGCTTTACAAAAAGTTCTCAGATAATAGCAATCCATTGATAAATATATAAATGCCTTCCATTCAACTAGAAAATATTCTTGGTAAAATATGGATTTAGTTCTAGAGATAACCAAAGAGATCACAACTCTGAATCAAAGGCTTTAAAGCCTGATAGAGTTGACTTGTAGCATTATGTCTCTTGTGCGTGTATATATGCATGTGTGTGTGTATGAACTTCTAAGATGTAATATATGTACCTCGTCATGGTTTAATAAACTCAAAAAGTCCATATTCTTTCTGAACTTGTTTCTATTGACCGCTCCAGATAAGTATCCTTGCTTCTTCTTTGACGTTTCACTGGATGCTTTTACTGAAATGTTCAAGTCACTGTCCAGTCGAATAGTTGGATATCCTGGCAATTTCCTATTTCTACCCATCAGCTGAATACCATAACCTTTTGTGCCCCAAACCTCAAATCTTGAGTCACGTTGACATATCAACTCCTTGCCGACTACAGCAGAATAGGAAGAGAAGTTTATATCACTTCTCCGAGATGGTAAGTGGCTGTCAGGGCCATTCAAAGGAGACTTGAGCTTAGCAGAGTCTGAGAAAAGCACTGGATCTCTAATGTTATTATTTGTAAAATCTAATATCTTCTTCAGAAGCCAATAGCAGTTGGTCACCATGTGACTACTATCAAGACAATTCGAGTCTCCATAAACTGCAACTCGTCCCCCAGCAATCTCAGCAAGACCAAGAATTGAGGATTCGACCTGCATTTAATACAGTACTCAATAAAACGAAAATGGGAAATATACTGGGTGCATGAAAAAGTATGAAGTCATCAGTTTCTATTATCCCCATAAACACCATACCCAACGTACTTTCATTTCAAAGCCTCAAGAACTCACCATCGGCTATTGCCTAGTACAAACAGAAAATTCCTATCATGAATCAAGTGCAGACTGATCATCATTAATCCAGTAAATTTTAGCCCACTAGTGATTCAGGATATTACCAGTAAGATCAATAATTCAAATCTTAAATTTATATATAACTAACGACACCAAACAACTCGTTATCTAAAATGACATACTTAATGAATAAATGATAAAAGCAAGAAACCAGTGTAACCGTTGAGTTTCTGTTTATATGAGATTTTAAAATCATATTAATTTCCATTAATATAAATTATTCAATTTGACTTAACGATTTTCCAGTTCCCTACAAGATTTTGAATCAAACCTCCAGGTAGCTGCATCCTGACTAACGAAACTGTAGAAACGATTTTGAATAAATTCACGCCTAACCAGTAAAATCAATTAATTTCAACATGCCATGTTGGATGAACAATCCTGCCAGTTTTACACGATTTTTAATCAAGTCTTTGTGATAGAACCTCAGTAGCATATATAATGCAGAAGCAAAATAAAATAATGATGTGCCTAACCAGCTAACCTGTGCCATTCCAGAAGTCTGCAGTACATTCTGGGTAGCACCACTTTCAGAATTGTCCTGAAATTCAAAACTATGCAGATATCCACCTCTAGGAAATTTTACTATATCAGTGCCAGATGCATAGTGACTCTGCTCCCCGTTGATAGAAAATTCCCCAGTTAGGATTTTATCCCCAAAAGCAATTCCCAGTGGGGCCAAAAGCTCATTAAGCGCAGGTATATTTGCACCTCCAGTGACTGGCGTCCACCAACTCCGGGTGTTATCATCAAAAAATCTCATCTTAACCATCGAATCCACATTGTACCACTCAGCAAATACAGCAAGTCCCAACCCTTCATTAAGGACATCATTTCGTAGCTTCTCAATTTCTTCTCTGAAATACTCATCTTCAAGATCCACCATGAGTAAGGTTCCATAATGGCTAGCATCAAAGCATGTGAGAGGCGAGCCAAGAGTTTCGATATAGTACCCAGCATCTCTTAGCATGTTGTACATAATATGGAAATTGGTGTGAAGATGATCACCATGCCAATCAAGAATATCATTGCGAACATCCAATGAATCTCTTGGAATATAGCCAGGTGGGTATTTTATATTATGGTATTGGTCCCAGATAATTCTTTTCGACCTGGGAGGGGTTGGGATCACTTGCAGCTTCAAAGTAAGCAGACAAGTACTCCTCCTTAGTACTTTCTCTCCACTAGGTGATGGACTATACACTGTGACTGTCACATTGCCTTCAATAATACCAGAGAAATGGGCACCTTCTTCCTTGATCTGCATGTGAAGTGCAATAAAACCAGTCCATGGCCAGATGACATTTGAGTAAGTGAAATGGAGGCTCAGTAGGTTTCCCACCTCATCAGAAGGATGCCAGGTTGGTGAGCCCTCAATATAACCAATAACGCCCATGCCATTTAGTATACTAGCATTGAATATAACGGGCATGGCACCAGCATATAGAGGTTGCCGACAAAAAGGCCAGGAGTAAGGGCAATCAGTAAAGTCAAGGACACTGGGGAAAATGGTCGCTCGAGGTTGATAGCTGCTCAAGATTTGATACGACTCCCACCTGGAAGAACCAGACACTGTAATGTTTAGTTTATTTACTGAAACGAATTAATTCCAAAGAACATTTCTAAACTGAAACTTACAGGTCAAGTCTGCCTGCACCTTGCTCAAACATATTGGGACCAGAGAGTCTGGAAGCACCCTCAACTAGAGCTTGCTTCATGCTTGCGGGATTCAGTACGTCTTTCCTTTTGTTTTCTGGGATAACACTTACAAGCAAGCATACAACACCAGCAACCACTGGGCTTGCCACACTAGTACCTGAAAGGCTCTTGCATCCTGTACTGATCTTAGATCCCATGATTTCCCGGCCATATGCAACCACATCTGGTTTCACACGCCCATAGCTGTCAAGCAACAAGATGAGTTTGGTGACTTTTTCACGTTTATTTACATGATTAACTTGAGAACAATCATATAAGATGCAATTGTCCACAAGGGACATGGAATGATATTTAAAAAAATATTCAACTTAAAAGTACTTTTCCTGGTCAATATAAGATCTATTATGGAGCAACAGCGAACAGAAGTTAACTTGAAAAAAGGCGTAAGCATTAAGCAAATGCGTCCAAGTTGAAGCAACTATGAAAATAAGGGTATGCCACAAGCCTAGAAGAGAACTAGGCAAGTCAGATCACCAATATAATTAGTTATTGCAAGTCAGGCTTGTTTAACAATGACATAAACATCCAATTTTGGATATAAGTCTCAACATCATGATTTTAAACATGCGGTGCTTTCATCTCCAAGTACTTCACCAGTCTATCAATAAAATAAAGGGTTAAGCGCCTTGAATGTTGGCCCAGATGTTGCCATAACGCCCCCCCCCCCCCCCAACTCCAAACTTTGTTTATCTCACATAACGCCCATGAACTATGGGCTGTCTCACAAAACCCCTTGATCTTTACCTTATCTCACCCGACCCCCTTCCTGTAATTTATAAATAGCTCAAAATGTTTTTGAGTGTAAAAAAAATCCCAAACTTTGTCACTGTCAACATACACTCTCCCCTAATTTTTGACATATTTTCCTCTCAAGAAACAGTTTGTTAGTTGCAAATTTCATGTAGGGTCCTTTTTTTTGGTTGGGGGGGGGGGGGCGGTTGGGGGACCTTGGGATTAAGGTAAACAATGTTCAGAGGGGTTACATGCAACACCCACCAAAGTTTAGTGGGGTTTTGGGAAATTAACCCTAAAATAGCTAAAATGACACCTAAATCCTCTTCAAATAGCTTATTCTAGAAGGTCTTGGATAAAAAGTTAAACAAAACAATGAGAAGTATTAACTATTAGCATATCCATACTTCTACATTATTATTTGAAATAAATTCTCCAACATTGACCAACATGAACTAATAGATTAAGCTAAAAAATTTATGTCCTATTCTATGGTTATTATCATTGATCTTGTCCCAACTTTCCCTTTTTCCTCTTTCTCAACTATTGTGAGAAATTAAGGATAAAGAAATAAGTTCTTCAACGTTGACCAACATGAACTGATAAATTAAACTAAAACCTTTATGTTATAGTCTATGGTTATTATTATTAGGATATAAAAATATAATCCTCAATCCTCACCATAACTTCGAAGTTTTGGTGTAATAATTAGAGATACTTAATTTCACATGGTATTAGACTCAACCCCAGTTCGAATCTTGCTAGCCACGAATTTATTACAAATTTAAAAAAATTTGTTACCCCTGCGTGAGTCCAGCTTTCAACCCATAACTAAAAGGACATCCAACCTATGGGGGTATGTTACAATATAAAAATATAATCCGCAACCCTCATTATAACTTCGGGGTTTTGACGTAATACTTAGACGGACTTAATTTTACAATTCTCATTGATCTCGTCCCAACTTTTTCTCTTTTTCGTCTTTCTCACCTGTTATAAGAAACTAAGGGGGAAACCTCATTTTGATGACACTTATTAACATATATTTTTCAAATTTATCTCAACAATTCTTTAATCCTAAAATAATCCTTATGGATTTTCTAGATTTATCTTTGAAAAATTAAATTCAAGCTACATTACATCTCAATGACTTGATAACTAGGACAAAAATAAAAAAGCAGTGCTCATCAAAGCATGTAGATATTGAACACATTGTCCTACCACTGAATCGAAATAGAAGATCTAGAAAATAAGACAAACTAGATTTACTCAAGAAGTGTAAACGAGACACTGACATACCCGTGTGGGAGTTCCCAAGTACTCATCCCACGTGATGAGAATGAGGCAATGTGATCATTATAGTCAATACCACCAACACCAATAACATCACTCTGGTCAGCAGGATTGTTGAGTGTCCCATAGAGAGGTCCATCGTTTCCAATAGCTGATACCATAATGATATTATTTGCAGTGACCTCCCAAACCTGGATAGACCATTAAATAACAAAACAACCCAAACATTAGATTAAAAGTTTCCCTAAAAGAATTGAAGAACATCTTAAATTTGGAATATGCACAACCATGCTAATAGTGTATGGATGAAGTAAAAATGTGAAAATTGAAAAGGGAGAAATTCAGTGTGCAGTGGATGCACATGAAAGATGAACTGCTCAAATGTAGCATTATAGCAGCGAGTCATAGCCAGAAAGGCATATGGAGAGTATGGGTATCCCCCGATGGGAATTTGTGGTTTATTTGAAATTTGTAGTCATAGGTAGACATTTGAATACATCAGTATGATAGCATGATACTTACATTTATGAGCCAATACTTATATGAAGATATTCATGCCTCATTACAACGTCATTCTTTTAGTTTAGTTCTAGCCATAAAATCCAGAAAGACATAAATATTTAAATGAGTTAGATGAGAACGAGCAAAATTGACCTGTGCGACACAGCGGCATTAGTGGAAAAAAATAAAAGAAAATGATTTAAGCATATGTTTTAAAATATACCGTATACTACTTAAAACAAAAATATAGAAAGTTACAACAAAATATAGCAACTTACATGTTGTATGGAACTGTTGAACTACAAAAAGTTTGAAATTAATTATGTGAATTAAGCATTTTGGTTCTAAGAGTGATTTCGAAAGTGTGTTAGTTCACAAATAAATGAGGGTAAGACTTTGGTTTTATTGGCAAAAATCCATTTGTGGAGGCGGATGGGTCTAAAAATAAATTGAGGTAAAACTTTAGATTTATTGGCAAAGATCAATCTACCATTCGTGATGGCACAACATTAGTATTAGAAAAGCTCAAAAAATAATTTTTAAGCATTTGATTTCAAATGCCGTGCATATCTAACCACTTAGAATAAAAAATAGCAACTTACACGTATAACAAATTGTTGAAATACAAAGGGAGTTTATATTAATTCGATGGAGTTTTTTTGGGTCAATGAGCGATTTGGAAGTGAGTGAGTTTACAAATAAATTTTTTTCCTACGGGGTTGGGAGTAAAACTTTGGATTTGCAGGCAAAAAAACATATACAATTAGTGAGATTTAGCATAGAATACATTGTGTTCCTAACTATTTAGCATAGAATATGACAAATTAAAGCAAAATACAACAATTTACATTGTATAACAAATGTTGACATACAAAGTTTAAACTTAACCTCTCGAGCACGATAGCTCTAACATTGATTTTGGAAGTGGATTTAAAAATAAATAGTGATAAAATCTTGTTTTAAGAGGTAAAAATGAACTCTTTTTTTTGAAAGGGTGGATTTAAAAATAAGTGGCATAAAACGTGTATATCTGTATGGAAAAAACATATACAATTTCTGATGACGCAACAAAAGCATAAAAGAACAAAGACGTTAATGACTTAAATATTTGGCCACACTGTATATCTAACCACTTATAGAAAACAGGAAGTTACAGAAAAAATAACAACTCACGCCACATAGAAAACTATTGAAATACAAAGTGATTTTAAAAGTAATTTAGTAAAAAAATTTGGGTCTAAAGTAATCATGTGAGCGTGTGAGGTAAAAAATAAATGGGGTAAAACTTTGGGTTCCTTAAGTAAAAAAAAAAACTTTTAGAAAGTGGTTAAATTTAAAAATCAATGGGATAAAAGACTACGGTGAATATTTTGGGTCAAAGAGTGACTTAGAAGTGGTTAGGTTGAAAATTAAATACGTAAAACTTTGGGATTTTAGGTACAATTTTTTTTTTTTGTTGGAAGTGGATAGGTTTAAAACTAAACAGGGTAAATCTTTGGGTTTATAGCGAAGAAAATAAAAATATAAAAAGTTAACTTTTGGTATTAGGTAAAAGTTTGTTTTGATGGAAAGGAAGCTAGGAGAAATCGGACCTGTGACTTCCCAAGTACAAAAGGTGAAACATGTCATTGGGCTACTTGCCCTCTTTGTTTTGTGTTATTACATCATTTTATTTATTAAGTTATTAAATAACTGTAGCTAAGCACTATTCATCTCCAACCAATAACTTCAGTATAAAGTATAATAAAGGGAGGTAAAGTTTAAGGATGGAGGAAATCACAACTAAGGCAAACAGAGCATCTCACTGATGAAGCTGATAGAAACGATTTAACATTAAACATATCAATGTTAAGCTATATTATTGTTTACTTCTCCTTGCCAATGGAGCACAAGCACTTTATTTTGAAATCATATCACATGGGACACAACACACACATATCAGACACTGAGGCATGACACTTGTTATTGTATTGTTGTTTCAGTGTACTGCTTCTTGTCATGCATTAGTGTATAATGTATGTATCATGTCATATCATGTCGGAGTCAGTGCTTAAAAGCACGTGACTGGAGGCCCAGACAAACTAGTAAAGATGACTTTGAGATAAACCACAAAAAATGTAGTCAGATAATTCATTAACTGGGAACACAATCTCCTCATCACATTAGACAAGGCCAGCTAAAACAAGACGATAAGCATATAGCCAGATTGAAGCCGATAAGAAATGGAAGTGTAGTACTATTGAAGAATTTATGGAAAATTTCAGTACCTTCTCAACAAAAGGAAGATCCAGATAATCAGGTCCGCCAATGCTCAAATTCAGCACGTCCATATTAGTTGCAATAGCATAATTAAATGCATCAAGAAACCAAGACGTGTAAGATACCTGCAAGGAGACTGAATAAAAAACTCTCACAATTTTGCTAACATCTATAATAGCAGCAAATGAATAAGAAATGATTACGCTACCCTAATTATTAGGCAACTAAAAAAAAGATCCAAAGTGTTAAAACGCTTAACAAAGAAAGACATGAAACAGAATCTGAAGTAAACAATCTATCAAATATCTGAATAAACTTTAACGGCAGGGAAGAGAAACTGATGAAATAATTCCAGCCAACAAAGAAAAATACAACATTCAAAATTTTTTCCTGATTAATGCAACATTCATCTAATTCGCACTCTTGCATTCATAAATTTGTAAAGCAAAGTATGCATTACCTGTGCATCAGTAAATACTCGAAAGGCATATATCTCAGTGTCTGGAGCAAAACCCAGGCACTCTTCATCTTCACCAGCGATAACTCCAGCTACAAAGGTCCCATGCCCTAAATTATCATTTAGTGTATCTTCATTTGTCCAATTGGTGCGCTCCTGCATATATAATGAATTATATTCTCATGGAGTCATACTAACACAGCCATTACAATAATTATAGGATAACTTCACTAATAAGAGTATAAAAAAGGAATATAAAGAAATTATATAGGTAACTTATGCATCACTAACTGTGAGTCTCAAAAGCATAGCACATTAAAATTCGAAAGTTTTTTTTTCAGCGTCTGCCTTCAGCAATGGCAGAAGAACAATTATCAGAGTAATTAAGACCATAAGACCTTTAAGCTAGCCAAAACAAAATGGTAAAATTTCCACATCTCCTCTGGCAAAGAAATTTTTGCCTCCTGCAGTCGACCCACAATAAGAAGGGGGAGAAGCAGACCTACAATAAGTAGACATGGGGAATAAGTGTCCAGTTTCGTAACAGATAACGGGTGTCAGAAGGCAATTGTCCAAAGAACAGGCATGAGGGTTTGAGGGCACGGCTATACATACTTATATATGAATATGCAATTATGCATGTGTTTCTACATACACATACATCTGTATAGGTATAAGCGTGCATGTACATATATGTATATGTCTCTCTCTCTATATCTATCTATATCTATAAATATGGATCGCTGAAAATAGAATAATTTTAGCTATATAAAATTATAAATATAATCCGGGTTGTTTTACGTATGCGAAATAAACCAAACTTTAGTAACATGATCTATAAAAATAATTAGATTTTGTCAAATGGGGACTAACATACTGTATCTTATGAATATTCTAAAGATTGCACACACTTGTCTTGCCCGGATATGGAAGATAAACAAATTTTTATTCGGGCAGTGCCTGGGTTATTAATAATAAAAGATTACCTTGATATTTCGAAAATGGGGGTGATTAGCTCGAATCCCTGTATCAAAGATTGCCATTTTAACTTTTCCACCAGTATATCCTTTGTTCCAGAGTCTATCAGCTCCAAATAGTGATGTAACCTGAGATCTCTGCATCAAGAAAATGATTGTTACATAGTTTTCATAACTTCAAACAAGATATTTTCTCAAATTTACTTGTCACATACAAGCATATTATTAAAGAAAGATGTATCACTATCACATTACGAATACAAGTCTACAAAAGATCTTGTGCAATGGATATATTAATGATGATTCTAGAGGTTCACTTTCTTTTCACTCAAATAATATGAAGAACACATCTCTACATAAATCATAATCTGTACGCATCCCACAAACCCATGGACCCTTCAACAGTTTCCTTCTTTTGTTCGCTAAACACATTTCCCTCTAAGGTTAAGGTTCCTTACCTAAACCCATGTGTTAGACCAGTCCAAGCAGTTACTTGTCTTATGAGTTGATTCAAAATCTACCTTTCTTATCTATTTCAGAAACAAAGATGCAGTTATACCAGCACAATCTGCTCTTCTTATCCCCAAGCATCAATATCAAATTAGTGCTACTTAAAGACGACTATGATTACTTTGGCAGCTCTGCAACTGACTCAATATCTCATTGTTGTGCTGAAACAACATTAAGAAAACTTTAATCCCAAATTTTTGGCGCCGGCTACATGAATTTTACTCTCCGCCGAGGCTTTTCTCCTCCACGAAGTTAGTCATTATCACATTCATCTCTATGGTTAGTTTCCAGTCAAGTTCTCTTAGACCTGACTTTAGTCCTTCTTCTTCAATTAATTATAATCTTATAAGTTCTCCTAATTGGTGAGTTTTATGCCCTCCACTGCAATGACCAAACGCTGTCAAAAGATTCTTGCTAAATTGTTCTTATGCCAAATTTTCAAGGGGGTAAGTTCCAACCAATGCCCCGAATAGTCCACATTTTTCTAAACCATTAACTTAAAGTTTAGCAAAATTGCAAACAAAAACAAGATGAAGATTGTACCTGCATCAAAATATTCCTTCTCCAGCTGATTGAAGCATTAGCCAACGGACTATACCTCCCCTCCTCTCCTTCCCCAAACGACATCGAGCTAAAGATCTTACCCGGTCGCTTCTTCTCGTCAAAATCATCCACAAACAAGCTCCTCGAATAGCTCGAATCCACATACACATCCTTCACTCTCTCCAACCTCTCAATCTCCCCGACCAAATCCTCACTATCCAAACCCCCAATCTCCAGAACCCCAAAATCCGTCGGAAAAGCCGCTGCCGCGTTCCTCCGCTCGATCCACCGCCAGTTCTCGACCGATCGGAGGTTCTGTTCGAGATAAGAGCGGTGATCTCCGGCGATCTTGTAATCCAAGAATCTAACGATATAGTTTCGGGCTGGAGCTAGGGTTAGGGTTTGGGGTTGGAGCGGGGAGAAGGCGAAGGGGATCAGAGAGAAGAGGAGGAGGATGAGGTAGAGAGGCGGAGATGGAAGATCTCGACCGCTCATTTTGTTGGATGGAAGGGGGTGTTAGGGGAGGAAAATGGCGGGAGATGTCTCCATTGGGGTCGCCGGTGATCCTCAATGAGAGGATCAATGGAGAAGAGGAAGTGGAGTGACGATGAATTCAATTGTTTCAATGGAGTAGTTGAATATGATTTGTTAGTTTAGAAAATGAAAGTGGTTGGGCACATGGCTCTGACCCAATTACAGAAACAGAGGTAAAGGGGCTGTTTGATTTATTTTCTAGAGATCTAAGTTTGGGAGATTATTTAAGTGTGGTGACACCCATTTTTATATTTTCAAACTTATTTCATGACTTTTTGGGAGGAAATGTATTTCTTTATATTTGGGGCTCATGCACTATTATCTTACTAGAGGGTGGATCTCATATGCACAACATCTCTTTTTTTCCCCTCTCAACCAAACACAAGAAAATGAAATCAAAAGTCTTCATATGGGTGTGTCAGGTGTTTTGGTTTCCTTTTCTTAGTTTCTCAACCAACCAAACAACCCCTAAAGCAAGAGAGATAGTGAGCAATGTACAAGTAACTGATATTAAATTAGTTCATGTACTTGTAGGGTCCCGAAAAGGATGAAATGACTGGTTCTCTAACTGTTTTAGTTGTGAGACGAGATTTTTATCACTTGGTAAAAACCTCGTTAAAATCGCTCTTTCTCAAGTACAAAAGAGGAGAAGATTGATTTGACTTCTCCTCTGTTTAACTTGGGTTCTAGGTGGCGAAAGGATGCCTCACTCGATGCTTGAGTCGAACTTGCTTCCCGTTGATGATTAGAACAAGATTGTTTCAACTTGAGAGGAGGAGGAGCCTCCGTTGATGGCTTAGATCACAAGAATCGAAATTTGGATCTCAAAAGGGGTCCTTAGAACGTGAGTGCTAGCTCTGTCTGTGCGTTCGTCCGTGCCCGTGATGGCTTTTTCATAGCTGCTTGCGGCTATTTATAAACCTTTAGCGCATAACCGACGCGCTGATCGTGGGGTCAGGAGCGTAACCGACCCTTGGAATTTAGCCCACATAGGCTGACTGGGTCTTCAAGACCGTTACAATCGAACTTCATTTGGTGAGACGAGCCTCGCCACGTGGTGAGGTTCGTCAGATGACACAGCCTCGATGCATAACGAGGTTCATCTGACAAACCATGCTTCACTATATGGCAAGCTTCGTCTTTTGATGGCCGAGTCCAGCTGCTTGGAAAGCCTCGTGAGCTTCTTTTGATGAACTTCGTCTTTCGGGAAAAAAAATTTGTCTTCACTGACGAGCTTCGTTTCTAGGCGAACTTCTTCTTCAATGACGAATTTCGTTTCTGGGCGAACTTCGTCTCAAATGACGAACTTCGACTTCTGAGGAGAAATGCATTGTGAGTCTTATCCGGTTGAGACGAACCTCATTGATTGAGCTGAGGTTCGTCGTTGTGACAACCCTCGGCGTGCTTGTAGTGAGGTTCAAACCTGCTTTGTTTCTTGGCATTTTTGAGTGCCTACAGACCCCCCCTTCAAAGTTTTTATACCCGAATTGGGTTGTATGGGGTCTAAAATACTTTGAACCTTCTTGGCTGTGACGAGCTTGGTTTGCTTGATGAGCTTGGCCTCTTGGCGAGCTTGGTCTCTTAGCGTGGATCTCGTGGTTCAAAGTTTGTCATTTCTAAGTAATCTCTGATGCTTCGAGATGAGGTTTGGCTATTTGTTGAGTCTCGTCATTCTGTGTTAACTTCGTCAGACCCACATGGGACTGACAATTAGGTCTTGTCAGCATTAAATGTTGTACGCCCCATTATAGTGCTTTTTTAGGCTCAAGAAACGGCTGCCAGCTGGGGGCCTCGAGATCCGCGGAGCGGATCTTGGCCTTTGATTTTTTTTTGTTTTCCCGCCTATAAATAGGCGGTTGTCTTCGACGAAGCTGATTCATCTTCTTT
The DNA here is from genome assembly GCF_001876935.1 of Asparagus officinalis. Taxonomy (NCBI): domain Eukaryota; kingdom Viridiplantae; phylum Streptophyta; class Magnoliopsida; order Asparagales; family Asparagaceae; genus Asparagus; species Asparagus officinalis. The sequence goes on along the minus strand of NC_033794.1, from coordinate 47,478,940 downwards.
GATTTTTCGAGCTCTAGGTCGTTTCGACTTTCACAGAGCATCTGCCTTCAAGCTTTAATTTTTTTACTTCCCTCAAAAACATCAAGTTTTTGTCAAGATCTATGGCCCTAAAAACTATTACCGGCAAAGGCAAGGGCAAGAAGACGACAAGTTCCTCCGGCGAGGCTGCTACTTTGCCCATTATCTCAGGTAGTACCATCGAACACAAAGTTTGTATTTAGAATAGTTGAACTTTGCCTATTTTACGCCTGATTTTTGAAGGAGATGAACAATTTCCCCTTTTAATACGAGGTTCGTCAGATAGACGAAGTTTGTTGTTGGATGAGGCTCGTTTGTCAGATCGTCTATTTTATGAGGCTTGCTTTTTTAACGAGGTTCGTTTGTCTGACGAGGATCATGCCAATTCTTAGGTGAAGTTCACCTTGTGGCCAAGGTTTACCCCATCTGACTAATCTTCATTGTTTTGTCTTCTTGCAGTTCTGCATTCTTCTGCTCCGATTCCTCCGCATGGCGACATTGGATCAGATACAACTCAAATGGGAACAGACCAACCCCGCCTCCCTATACTTGAAAACCTTTCTATTTTTAGAATAGGAGTCGGGAGGTGTTTCATCAACTCTCCGAGCCCTCAAGTCCCACCTTAATGCGTTTGATCATTAACACCTCCTTGGAGACTACTAACCGGAGTAGGATCCCAAAGCGTGCTTTTTTATTTGGTGATGCCACACCCAACCACGATACGTTGGATTTGGGGACATATCGGTGGCTCAGGATGGTAGGTGAATGACGTCTTTTCACACCTCTAATGATGCATGATTATTCTCTCATCTCCCTCAAGGCAACTTCAGTCCCTAGGAAGATGGAATGGGAGTTGATCCCAACACAAGTCGGCGTTACATGTGGCTACTTCTTTAAGGGCAACGCTGGAGTAGATAGTAACGACTGTTATATTATTGGTTTACATCCCGGATTGGTTCAGAGGGTACTACCCGTTCGTGAGATGGCCGTAGAAGCAAACACTTTTGGCCGTTCTTTCTCTAAGGCTAAAGGGCAATTTCCAGCCAAAGACTTTAGAACTCCTGGATGATCACGTTGGAGTCCCGGAGAGTGGTGACCTTGGATGACTAAATTTATCTTACAGGAGAATTATGATGACCTGCAAGAGTACGGCCTCCTTGCACTGATCAGGGCTACTCAACTTGGGCTGAAGAAAAACGCCCAACAATTCTTCAGTGTGTTAGAGTTGTACAATCCTAACACACGCACATTCTTCACACCTAATGTTCGCGGGAAAAAATCGTGTCTTTCTTTGTAATTGATTCCATTGTCATCTTAAATAACAGCTTTTTGAGTTACAAAAGATCCGGTCTTTTTTAGATCCGGTTATAATGAAAATCAAAGAAAAATAAACAAAGATTACAACTTTCTCCTTTTGTGTCGAACAAATCACGAGCTCCTGTTTTGCGGTCGCTCGCTTTTGTGGGTTCTTTGCCAACGCCGGGGTTAATCCGTGGACCACCGCGCGATCTAGATCCGGTCGGATCTACGCAGTACGACGGGTATTATTTCATGAAGGAAATAATATCCGGGGAGGATTGGTTCACCAAGGAAATAATCGCCCAAATCTCGGGATCAAAGGCCAAGCTTTGATCCGGAGTATGCCTGCGTAGATCTGAGATCCGGTCCTCTCGAACTCCTGCCTTATTTGGCGTTGATGATCGTCGAGCACCAGATCTGGATGTGCAAGTCCTCGAAGTCCTAAAGTTTGAATCTTTTTTAGATCTGAGTCTTCAATCCAGCAGGGCTTCGCCTCCAAAAAATCCAACCTTTCCAAATGAACCACCATTGGCCTATTTATAGGCACCCAGATCTGTGCCTAGGCACAGATCTGGGCTGAGGTGGCTCGGCCACAAGTGGTGGTGGCTCGGTTTCGGCCGAGGGCCGAGCCCCTTAGGGTGTTTGGGTTCCTGTCGTTGTTCCCGTTTTGTCCGTGATTCGGTTGTGCGGTTGATTTGTCTGGACTCAATTTGTTGACCTGATTTGGTAGTAAATCCACTTCTGAGTTCGAGTCCGAAACCAATCTTGATTCGGTCGTGATTCATTCGAGTCCGCTCTTGTTTGGATGACTCGTTGATTCCCCGAACCGTTGGCTTGATTCCGCACGCGAATGGATATATTCCGTTGCTTGCGCTCGATTCGTCAACCTCGTCGCCTCGTTGGTTCGTCGGTTTGTGCCGAGCTGTGCTAAGGAACCTATAAGCAATTTTATATGCCTACAGATACCCCCTCCAAAGTATTTCAGCCTCGTTCTTTTATAGAAGAGTCTGGAATACTTTGGATATGATTGTCCCAACCTTCAGTCGGTGTAACGGGACCTTGGAATGGCTTTTGTTTTTTTTTTCTTCAATCCTCCAGGCTATTCGGTGCTTTGTCGAATGTCTGAAAGAGTTTCGGTGCTGCATTTATTGTCTGACCGTTGTCGGAATTTCGAACTTGAAGTCGATTCCTGATTTTTTTGATCTTTAGCTCGTGTTTGTTGGTTCAACATAGAACTGACCATCGATTTTATTTGCGACACGTTGTCCGGCGTAGTGTTGTTGAGTTATCCTTAAGAATATTTACAAAAATATTCTCCAGGAACTTCTCAACCAAAAATAGGGAATAGTTTATACTCATATACCTTATTGGAGTATTAAGAAGCAGTTTATACTCGTATACTTTTCGGAGTAGTAAGAAGTAGTTTATACTCGTATACTTTTTGGAGTATTGATTCTTTCATTACAACGCATTGATAGGCATTGACCTAGGGTTACGCGTTGACCGGCGTTGACCCTAGGGTTTCGAATGTCGTACGGTGACTGTTTGATCGCAACGCGTTGACTGGCGTTGACCTAGGGTTACGCGTTGACCGGCGTTGACCTTAGGGTTTTGAACGTCGTACGTTGACTTTTTGATCGCAACGCATTGACTGGCGTTGACCTAGGGTTACGCGTTGTCCGGCGTTGACCCTAGGGTTTCGAATGTCGTTGATTGCTCAAGTCAACAGAGAACCAACTTAATGAGCTGAATGCGTCAGTGACTCTCCGTATTTACAGAAACTAGGATTTTTGGCAAACGCCCTCAGCCATCACTGGGTTTGATGGCCTTTACCGACTACCGTATTGAGTCGGCGTAAAAAAAAATGCATCGCGAATTGTCTAAACCCGTTCCGCAGAACGTTGGTCTAAAGAAATTGTAATTCTCTGAGACTTTGGTGCTATGATGTCGAATACTAGACTTCACCAATTGTTAACGGGAATAGCAATACCCGCGGCGACACGTGTTAGGTGTTGCTTTAGGATTTTTGGCTAACCCCTCAGCCTTAACGGGTTTTGATAAGCCTTTAACCGACTACCGTGTTGAGTCCGGGCTAGCATGGCGAATTGTATAAATCCGTTCCGTCCATCGTAACGTTGTGCTACACGAGGGTTAACGCTCTTAGTGCTCACGGATATTGCAATACGTAGACTTCGTTCTTTCTCAAGGGATAAACTACGCTGGCGACGCGTGTAGGCGTTGTCTTTAGGCGTTTTTGGCTATACCCCCAGCCTTCAAACGGAAGTTTGATTAGCCCTTTACCGACTACGGTTTGAGTCGGGTTTAGCATGCGGGATTGTCTAAATCCGTTCTGCATGTAGCGTTGTGCTAAGAGAGTGAATTCTCTGAGACTTTGTGCTAGATGTTTGAATAGCATAGGCTTAACGCATTTCTTATAGGGAAGACGTAGCCCGCGCCGGCGTATTAGACGCTGATTTATCCCTACTTAGGCTTCGGATGAAATACCCAAGACTCGAACTCTGGTGTCTTTTTCTACGGCGAAAGACTAAACCGACGACGCGTGTTAGGCGACGGCATATCCTTTCTTAGGATTCAGGATGAAATTCCCCATGCGTGTAAGGCATGGATTCTGGTGTTATTAATAACAACCTGTCACAATGTTGAATATGTGAACGGGTGTTCTTTTCAACGGTTAAGAACTAACCGGCAGCGCGGGTTAAGCGCAGACTTATCTCTGCTTAGGTTTCATGATAGAATACCCCAGAATTAAACTCTGGTGTCTTTTTCTGCGAAAAAAGACTAAACCGACAGCGCGTGTTAGGCGCAGAATTATCTCTGCTTAGGATTCAGGATAAAATACCCCATGCGTGTAAGGCATGGATTTTGGTGTTATTAATAACAACCTGCCACAATGTTGAATATGCGGACGGGTATTCTGTTTAACGGTTAAGAACTAACCGGCAGCGCGGGTTAAGCGCAGACTTATCCCTGCTTAGGTTTCAGGATAGAATACCCCAGAATTGAACTCTGGTATCTTTTTCTACGGAAAAAGACTAAACCGGCAGCGCGTGTTAGGCGCAGACTTATCCCTGCTTAAGATTCGGGATAAACTTCCTAGGATGAATCCTAGATTGATAAATTTTGGAAAAGATCAGTGCGGGAAAGGAAGAATTTTATATTCTATTTCCCGGTCTTCTTTTTGGGTGAAGGCAAACTCGAATAGTCAAGGAAGGAAGAATTTTATATTCTATTCCTTGATTCTGGAAAGGAATAATTTTATATTCTATTTCCAGGGAAAAAGAAACTAGAAGTGGGATCTACACTCCGAGAATCTGGAGAATCTAGATAAACTTGTCTTTTATAGGATTGGTTATCTAAACTGAAAAAAGAGTTCTTTGTTTATCGAAGTGAAACTTCAACTTCGGTTACAGCCATGAGAGGGCTTACCCAAGGAGAAGAAGAAGGGAGTTTTTTTTTCATTTATCGAAAGGGGACTCCGAAATAAAAGTGGACCTCTTGTTCATGGAAAGAGTCAAGAGGGCCAGAAAGACATTTTTGGTGGACCCACTGTCAATTGAAATTGATCAGTGAGGGATTTTGGTGGTGAAAAAGATTTTGGGTTATCCTCTAGAATATTAAGTATAATATTCTTCAAGGAACTTCCCGGTCAATGGGTTATCCTGAATATACTAGGGATAGTACTTTTTCAGGAACTTCCCATTTATTGGCATTAATTGCCTGGTGCCTTCTTGAGTAATTAGGCGATATGCGCCGTTTGAGTAGACTGTGTCTATCATAAACGGGCCTTCCCATTTGGGTTCGGATTTACCTTTCTTCTTGGAATTGAGGATTATTGGTCGGCGAGCAGCAAGGACCAGATCTACTTCCTTGAAGCTTCTCTGTCGGACTCTTTTGTTAAAAGCCCTGGATATTCGGGCTTGATAAAACTCAATTTGTCGTTGAGCTCCCAAGCGCTTTTCATCCAACCTCTCGAGTTCTTCGAGACGTTTTTGATGCTGTTCTTCTGTCGTCATCTTAGTTGCGAGAGCGATCCGAAGTGACGGGATTTGAATCTCGTCTCAAAAATAACTCATAAGAGTTAGAGAATTTGACAATAATAAGAGGAAACATTCCGACATTCAGAGTTTGAACGTGAATTTCTTATTCATCACTTCTACAGTGACTGGGTTATCCCTAAGAATACTACACGTAATATCCTTCCGGGAACTTCCTATTATCCACCCCTAGCTTTCCTTGCAAAACTAGGTTCGACATTATAATCAGTTACATGACCAGGTTATCCTTAAGAATATAAAAAAACTCTCCAGGAACTTCCCGTCAATGGTAGGAAATAGTTTAGACTCATATACCTATTGGAGTATCAGGGAGCAGTTTAACCTCTTATACCGGTCGGAGGATTGAGAAGCAGTTTATACTCATATACTCTTCGGAGTGTCGACTTAATTGAGTGATATAACGCCGGCTTCAACCAGGGTCTGAATGCTATTCTTGAGAGCAAAACAATCCTTGGTGGGATGAACGACCCTCCTGTGGTATGCACAGTACTTTGGGTCCGTAGTGTTGTTAGCTTCCTCCTGATTCGTGATAGGTGTAGCTTGATCTTGTTGTTTCCAAGGAGGGATTCGAAGATGGCTGTAACGTCTTCGTCCTTGAAAGAGTACTCTTTCTGGAGTCTCGGACCCGAAGTCTTTTGCTGCCTTCGGGATTGCTGTTGTGACGTTTGATTAGCACCATCAGCAGCTACAGGTGCCTTGCCCTTACCACGAGAGGCGAAGTTTGAATTCAGCGGGTTAATCGTCAGTCGGTTCCTCTCGGCCTTCTTCCTTCGGAGGAAGCGTTCGGCTTGTTCACCGCGCACCTTCAAGTCTTTCCAAGTGTCAGACGGTGCTGTTCCCATTGCTTCCAACACGTCTAGTGCAAGGTTGTTGTGGCAAGTCTGGAGAATGAAATCCTCAGTGATCGGGTCCCGGCAGTTCATCGCCTTGTTCCGGAACCTCTTGACGAAGGTGTCAACTAACTCCCCATCTTTCTACTTCTCATCGAGCAATGATCCGATAGATATCTCGGTGTCGTCGTCGAAGAAATTGGTGAGGAACATGGTCTCCATATCGTCCCAGTTGTTCACGCTACCTGGCTTGAGGCGGCGATACCAATCGAAGGCGGCTCCGCGAAGAGTGCCGACGAATGACCGCACCATCAGAGGCTCATTACCAGAGATTACCCCTAGGTGTGATTTGAAATAAATCACATGCTGAGTGGGCGAACCCTTCCCATCAAACGGCGTGAAGTTAATTAGGTTGAACTTCGCCGGATAGGGGATTGATTCCCATTCTCGTGGGTATGGACAATGAATGCCTGTTTTTTTCGTCTCTTGAGCGGAGATCAATGTGTTGATTTTGCTCTCGAGGTTCTTGATCTTCAGACTTTCGCCTGTGTTTTCGTTAGCATGATTCTGAGGCGGAAGTGTGGCATTACGACTATCATCCTCATTACCACCCCCTGCATTGACGGGATGATTATTGGCGTTATGAGTTTCATTTACACCTGTGTCCTCATCCTGAACGACCTGGTTACGGCGGCTTGGTTCACCTTGCTGGTTCGTCAGTGCCTGAATTTGTTGCTCATGCATTTCTCTCATACTCTGCATGGCCATCTGCATTTCGAACCTGAAGCTCTCCTGTTGTTTAGCCATGGCTTCTTCGAGCATCTTGGCCACTTGTTCCGCGCTTATCATGAATGACTCGCGGGGTTGTCCTTCGCTGGACACCGTATTGTCTGATGCGACAGCAGAGCAGGAATCCGATTCTTCATCTTCTGAAGGTTCTGAAGGGAGTCTTGTCCGAACCCTACCATAGGTTGCTCGCTTGATGGTTCCGGACTGCAGACGGGTTCTAGGCCGGGATGCTTTCAGAATTGATTCGATATTGTCCCGCGCTGATGTCCCTCTGCTGGTCATGTTGGTGGTGACCCTCGGAAATTCTCCATCTTCAACCACCGTTCTTCTTCGTCGGAAACGCCTAGGCCTTGGTTTTGGCGTTTCGGTACTACGTCTTTCGAACACCGAAATTCATTCGGGGACTGCCTTGACGAAGTTGCACTCAGACAGTACCGCCCGAATGAGCTTTGAACAAGGGCACTGAGTTTCTAGCCTTCGAGGACTTCTCTTTCTGGCTTTGCTCGTACCCCTAGCACGATAGTACAGCTCGTCCGTTTGAAAGTCGGAGCAACCTATCGTGTGTTGGCACGATTTCTCAGATATAACGTAATCATCATCAGACGATAACGTTTTCTTCTGAGAGCGAACTACCTTCTTCGGGCTTTCAAAAGTTACGCGCCTCGAAACATGCCTTTTTGGGCGTGAGTTCTCAGCGGGCTCTTGGACTTCAATGCGCAAATTGGTGCGCATAGCTGCCCTGATTTCTTTATCACGTTGGAGGTGACGGCGACCCCCAGCGTGTTGAGTCGTTCTGGGCTTCTTCATTGGACCCAAACTCTCTTGAACTGGAGCTTTGCCTCTCTCGTCGGGAATTGGACCGAGGCGCTCCAAGACTGACTTCCTTTTCTGGGATGGTCCTGCGGGATCTCCCGGAGCAGTTGTGGAAATCATCGGCGGTTTGGATTGATTCGTCGGAAGTTGAACTTTTGACGGCTGCAGTTGACGCTCTTTGGTCTGAACCGCCGCTTCAGACTTCGGCCTCCAAACTTTGCGAGTTGGTGGCGGCTTCTTGGCTACCTCTTTCTGCAGCTTTCCTTGAGCCCGCGCCTGTGCTGATAGTGCGCGGCGTTTGCGGATGCGCTCTTCGAGTGTTGAACGGTTCCGTTTGACCCGGATCCATTCGTTCGTCGGCGGCTTGGAGGAAGCGCCATTCTTCAGTTGTTGAGGCTGTTTGCCTCTCCTATTCTTCAGATCACGTTGTAGCAGATCCCGTCAACTGACTCTATGGCCTTTGCGAATTGTTTCGCAAGGCGTTGACGTTGCCTTTGGCGGGCTCTCTTCGAGAGAGTCACCACGCCTTCCGTGGCAGAAAGGTTGGCCAGAGTAGATCCGCCTTGGTTGGGAATTGGAGGAACCTCACCCGATGCGACTTTGGCATCAGACGGGACGAGATCTTCGTTGGTGGCTTCGACTTTTTCATACCAACGAACCTTTCTCCCGGAGTAGAATTTGGACTTCTTGAACTTGCGGGGGGAGGTTGATCTAGACGAGGACAAGTATTCCTCGAACTTAGTTTGGTCGAACTCGTACTCGACCTCCTCCACGACCGGAATTGAAATCCGCGGCTGCGACGCATCGATCTCGTCAGCGAGATCGTCGGCTCCCACTGTGGTCGCCAGATTGTTCGCGGGAAAAATCGTGGGTCTTTCTTTGTAATTGATTCCATTGTCATCTTAAATAACAGCTTTTTGAGTTACAAAAGATCCGGTCTTTTTTGAGATCCGGTTACAATGAAAATCAAAGAAAAATAACAAAGATTACAACTTTCTCCTTTTGTGTCGAACAAAAGCGAGCTCCTGTTTTGCGGCGTCACTCGCTTTTGTGGGTTCTTTGCCTGCGTCGGGTTTATCGTGGACCACGCGAGATCTAGATCGGTCGGATCTACACAGTACAACGGGTATTATTTCACACAAGAGAAATATAGCCGGGGGGGATTGGTTCACCAAGAAACAATCGCCCAAATCTCGGGATCAAAGACCAAGCTTTGATCCGGAGTGTGCCTACGTATATCTGAGATCCGTCGCTCTCGAACTCTTGCCTTATTTGGCGTTGACGATACGTCGAGCACCAGATCTGGATGAGCAAGTCCTCGAAGTCCTAAAGTTTGAATCTTTTTTAGATCTGAGTCTTCAATCCAGCAGGGCTTCGCCTCCAAAAAATCCCAACCTTTTCCAAATGAACGCACCATTGCCTATTTATAGGACACCGACCCAGATCTGTGCTAGGCACAGATCTGGGCTGAGGTGGCTCAGCCACAAGTGGCCGGCCACCCCTGGGTGGCTCGGCTTGGGCCGAGCCACCCTGAAGTGGCTCGGTTTCGGCCGAGCCCCTCAGGGTGTTTGGGTTCCTGTCATTTTGTCGTTGTTCCCGTTTTGTCCGTGATTCGGTTGTGCGGTTGATTTGTCTGGACTTAATTTGTTGACCTGAATTGGCAGTAAATCCACTTCTGAGTTCGAGTCCGAAACTGATCTTGATTCGATCGTGATTCGTCCGAGTCTGCCCTTGGTTGGATGACTCGTTGACTCCCCGAACCGTTGGCTTGATTCCGCACGCGAATGGATGTATTCCGTTGCTTGCGCTCGATTCGTCAACCTCGTCGCCTCGTTGGTTCGTCGGTTTGTGCCGAGCTGTGCTAAGGGACCTATAAGCAATTTTATATGCCTACACCTAATAGAGATTTGGGGATTACACTTCACGAGATGGTAGAAGTCTCGGGATTACCTTTGGGATGGTACCCATATGAAGAATACATCTGTTTGTGGAAAAATTTGCAGTAAAAGAAATGAAGGAAAATTGATTTGTATTCCTTTAATCTCAGTTACAATTGGATTTCCTGATTATAAAAGAGAGAAGAATAAATTTGATTCTCCCCTTTGTTTAATTCTGGGTTCTTCAGGGTGGCGATGAAGTGCCTCCCTCGAATGCTCGCGTCGAGTTTGCTCTCCGTTGACGATCCGAACGTCTTGATTCACTGAAACGGTATCTTCTCCTCACGATTTGACACTGTGGAGATCTTGCAAAGCAAGTTTTAGAACTCTTGATGAGTTGATTGATCTTAACCGTAATTGGTTAGACAAGTCAAGGATCTCTTCTTTGCTGCCCCAGAGCCGGATCCAAAAACCAGCCCCCTCCAAAATCTAGGCCCCGAACTAAACTGATTTCTTAGTTATTTATAGGGGATTAAAGGGCGTAACCGCCCTCTTAATTCGCTCCTAAATGGGGCTAATGGTATGTAACCGCCTCTTAAATCACTCCTGAGTGGAGTTAAAAATCCCTCAGATCATGGGGAGAAAACGGTTTCTGGAACCGTTCAACTCGTGTTTGAACGAGTCAAACGCAGGTTCAGCATTCTGGAATAAAATCTGCGTTTGGACGCAGTGTTTGCAAGTTGCGTTGGGCAACAGATGGAACCTGCGTTGGTAGCTGTTGAAGCTGCGTTTGGCAGCGGTTGGAAGCTGCGTTGGTAGCAGTTGGAAGCTGCGTTGGGCAGCGGTCGGAAGCTGCATTTGCGGCCGAACATGAGCTGCATTGACAGCTGGATCTGAGCTGCGTTTGCAACGTTTAGAGCTGAATGTGAGGTGCGTCTGTAGCCAGGTTTGACCTGCGTTCGCAGTCGAATTGGTGTTGCATCTTGATGATGGTACGCAGGGAGGACTTCCACATCTTAGTTTGAAGAGACCGTCGATTTGTAGTCTCTTTCTGTCAGAGCGTTACAAAGATCGTCGTTTTGTAATCTTTGCTTTAGCTCTTTGATATGTGACAGTCGTCAGATTGTAACTCTCGATGTTAATTGTGAAGGATGTTGATTAGAGCTTTCATCAGTTGTTGTGAAGATCGTCAGATTGTAACCTTCATCGATCTACGTGAAAGTCTTCAAATTATAGCTTTCTGGAAGTCGTCAGATTGTAACTTCCATGATCCGTGTTTGATGGGGAATCAGCTATCTATTGTGATTTTTAGACAGCCTACAGAACCCCCTCTAAAGTTTTTGAAAGTTCGCGGTTAACTGGGACGAATTTTTGAAATACTTTGGATCTCAACTCTGATCTTGGAGCTGTTGATTCCTTGTCACAAAGGAGTTGTTCTCTACACTCGCTTCGAAAGCATCTTGGTTGAAGAGATTTGCCACGTAAGACCTGTGTGAGGATGAGCTTCAAAGAGAAACTGTAGCAACGGTACGAGCTACTCATGAGCAGAAGCTATCAAACGTCATGTCATGGCTCACCTCCATTCAGCTGGGCCCGCAAACATTCATAGGATTTTTGGCAAACCCTCAGCCATCAACGGATTTGATAAGCTTTTACCGACTATCGTTTGAGTCGGGCTAGCATGCGGATTATCTAAGTCTGTTCCACATGTAACGTTGTGCTAAGAGAATGAACCCTCTTAGACTTGATGCTATGATTTTGAATACATAGACTTTGTTATTTTTACGGAAAAAGACTAACAGGCAACGCGTATTAGATGTAGGCTTATCCCTACTTAGGATTTGGGATAAAGTTCCCTGTAGGCATATAAAATTGCTTATAGGTCCCTTAGCTCAGCTCGGCACAAACCGACAAACCAACGAGGCAACGAGATTGACTAATCGCACGCAAGCAACGGAATACGTCCATTCGCGTGCGGAATCAAGCCAAGTGTTGAAGAGTCAACGAGTCATCCAACCAAGAGCATACTCGGGCGAATCACGACCGAATCAAGATCGATTTCGGACTCGAACTCAGAAGTAGATTTACTGCCTAATCGGGATCCGGATTTACTGCCAAATCAGATCAACGAATCAAGTCTGGATAAGTCAACCACAAAATCGAATCCGAACCTATCAACCGTAGAACCGGAAAACGGGCACAAAGAGGCAAAACGACAAACACCTGGAGGTCGGCTCACCGAGCCACCAAGGCACAGTGAGGGTAGCCTATAAATAGGCCACCCCCTTGTTCATTTGAGAAGGTTGGATTTTGGAGGAGGCGAAGCCCTGCAGGATTGGAGACTCAGATCTAAAAAAGATCTCAACTTTGGGACATCAAGGACTTGCTCATCCAGATCTGGTGCTCGGCGATCATCAACGTCAAATAAGGCAGGTGTTCGAGAGGATCGGATCTCAGATCTACGTTGCTACACTCCGGATCTAAGCTTGGTCTTAGATCCCGAGACTTGGACGATTGTTTCCTTGGTGAAACAATCCTCCCCGGCTATTATTTCCTTGGTGAAATAATACCCGTTGTACTGCGTAGATCCGACCGGATCTAGATCGCGCGGTGGTCCACGGCAAACAACCCCGGCGCAGGCAAAGAACCCACAAAGCGAGCGACCGCAAAACAGGAGCTCGCGATTCGTTCGACAAACAAGGAAACAAAGTTGTAATTTTCATTTCTTTTCAATTTGATTTTCGTTGTAACCGGATCTTATAAAAAGACCGGATCTTTGTAATCGATAGACTATTACAAGAGTGTACAATGGAATCATTAATGAAGAAAGCAACGAATTTTCCAGCGAACATTCCCCATGCGTGAAAGACATGGATTTTTAGTGCTACGATGTTGAATACGTAGACTTTGTCACTGTTTCTTCCTGTGTTACTTGAAACACTGAAAGAAAGTTGGAAGCGCCAGAAGTGTAGTATTAACTTGGCGTGAATTTTCACTTAGAGTGAAATTCAAAAAAAAAATTTATTATCACTAGGATAATTCCAGAAAATCTTTAATCCACTGGGGATTTTATAATGACAACTTGCTATTCTTGTTGAAAAAGAATTAACAAGTTCATTAAGGGGTTTGACTGTTAGAGGTGTGATGTTAACCTAACAGTATTTTTATGGACCTATCGCTCCGTTAACGAGAGTCGATAAGTGGAAAGTGTTGCGATCGGAGCAACTTTGAGGACCTATCGCTCTGTTGACGAGAGTCGATAAGTGGAAAGTGTTGCAATCGGAGCAACTTTGAGGACCTATCACTCTATTGACGAGAGTCGATAAGTTGATTCTGTCAGAGGTGTTTGATATTAACGTGACAAGAGAATGTTGCGATCGGAGCAACTTTATGGACTTATCATCCTATTGAAAAGGATTGATAAGTGGATTGTCAGAGGTTTGGTGTTAACATGACGGGAATTTGTTACGATCGGAGCAACTTTGTGGACTTATCATCCTATTGACGAGGATTGATAAGTGGGTTTTGTCAGAGGTTTAGTGTTAATGTGACAGGATTTGTGTTGCGATTAGTGCAACTTTGTGGACTTATCGCTCTATTGACGAGAGTCAATAAGTGGAAAGTGTTGCGATCGGAGCAACTTCGAGGACCTATCGCTCTATTGACGAGAGTCGATAAGTTGATTTTGTCAGAGGTGTTTGATATTAACGTGACAAGTTGATTTTGTCATCGGAGCAACTTTGAGGACTTATCGCTCTATTGACGAGAGTCGATAAGTTGATTTTGTCAGAGGTGTTTGATATTAACGTGACAAGATTGTGTTGCGATCGGAGCAACTTTGTGGACTTATCATCCTATTGACGAGGATTGATAAGTGGGCTTTGTCAGAGGTGTGATATTAACATGACAGGAATTTGTGTTGCGATGAGAGCAACTTTGTGGACTTATCATCCTATTGACGAGGATTGATAAGTGGGTTTTGTCAGAGGTTTAGTGTTAACATGACAGGATTTTTGTACTTGTGATTTGAACAAGATTTTGGGGACTAGAGGCTCGCTGGGGAGAATTGTTGCAACTTTGAGGACTTATCGCTCTATTGGGGAGAGTCGATAAGTTGATTGTCAGAGGTTTGGTGTTAACATGACGGGAATTTGTTACGATCGGAGCAACTTTATGGACTTATCATCCTATTGAAAAGGATTGATAAGTGGATTGTCAGAGGTTTGGTGTTAACATGACGGGAATTTGTTGCGATCGGAACAACTTTGAGGACTTATCATCCTATTGAAGAGGATTGATAAGTTGGTTTTGTCAGAGGTTTAGTGTTAACGTGACAGGATTTGTGTTGCGATTAGTGCAACTTTGTGGACTTATCGCTCTGTTGACGAGAGTCAATAAGTGGAAAGTGTTGCGATCGGAGCAACTTCGATGACCTATCGCTCTATTGACGAGAGTCGATAAGTTGATTTTGTCAGAGGTGTTTGATATTAACGTGACAAGAGAATGTTTTGATCAGAACAACTTTATGGACTTATCATCCTATTGAAAAAGATTGATAAGTGGATTGTCAGAGGTTTGGTGTTAACATGACGGGAATTTGTTACGATCGGAATAACTTTGAGGACTTATCATCCAATTGAAGATGATTGATAAGTTGATTTTGTCAGAGGTTTAGTGTTAACGTGACATGATTTGTATTGCGATTGGAGCAACTTTGTGGATTTATCATCCTATTGAAGAGAACTGATAAGTTGATTTGTTAGAGGTTTAGTGTTAACGTGACAGGATTTTTGTGTTGCGATTGGAGCAACTTTATGGACTTATCATCCTATTGACGAGGATTGATAAGTGGATTTGTCAGAGGTTTAGTGTTAACATGACAGGATTTTTGTATTGTGATTGGAGCAACTTTATGGACTTTTCATCCTATTAACGAGGATTGATAAGTGGGTTTTGTCAGAGGTTTAGTGTTAACGTGATAGGATTTGTGTTGCGATTGGAGCAACTTTGTGGACTTATCATCCTATTGACGAGGATTGATAAGTGAGTTGTCAGAGGTATGATGTTAACGTGACAAGATTGTGTTGCGATGGGAGCAACTTTGTGGACTTATCATCCTATTGACGAGGATTGATAAGTGGGCTTTGTCAGAGGTTTAGTGTTAACGTGACAGGATTTGTGTACTTGTGATTTGAACAAGATTTTGGGGACTAGCGTCTCGCTGGGGAGAATTGCTAAGTGAGTGTATCATCAGAAGCGATGAATTTTGATACTAAGATTTTGAAGACTTAGTGTCTTGCTGGGAAAGATTGCGATTTGAGCAATTTTGAGGACCTATCATCCTATCGAAGAGGATTGATAAGTTAATTGTCAGAGGTATATTGTTAACGTGACAAATAGGGAGCAATGCCAGCTGCATTCATACTCTGTGGGGGTGATGATTGTCAGAAGTTTAATGTTAGCTCGACGATGTGAAAGATTCGTTACTCTTAATCCAGTGGATTCTAAGTAACCAACCCCCAGTCTTGATTAAGACTTAGCAGGAGAATAAAAAGAGGTAGACAAGGCACATCACCTAGTGGGGTACTATCCATGAAGTCGGAATAGAGGCACATCACCTGGTAGGCTATTATCTGATGAGTTTGACTATCAGAGGTAACTATTAACGTGATAGTTTTGTGGGCCTGTCATCCTATTAAAGAGGATTGGCAAGTTGATGGACTATCAGAGGTAAATGTTAACGTGATAGTTTTTATGGATTTGCCATCCTACTTGAAGAGGATTGGCAAGTTGATGGACTATCAGAGGTAAATGTTAACGTGATAGTTTTGTAGACCTGCCATCCTATTGAAGAGGATTGGCGGGAGAATTTGGAGGGAATGGACTATCAGAGGTGATCATTAACATGATAGTTTTGGTGGACCCGCCATCCTATTGAAGAGGATTGGTGGGGGAATTTGGAGGAAATGAACTATCAGATGTAATTATTAACGTGATAGTTTTGATGGATCCGTCATCCTATCGAAGAGGATTGGTGGGGGAATTTGGAGGAAATAAACTATCAGAGGTAATTGTTAACGTGATAGTTTTGATGGACCCGCCATCCTATTGAAGAGGATTGGATTCAATGGCTATAGTATCTTCTCCTTCTGACTGAGAAGATTGAGCTTGGCCCGATTGCTCAGGTTGATCTTGCCTACTTTGCTCTTCAGCTTTGATCCTGATAATAATCTTTTGAGCTTGTTCGCCTTGAGAGATTAGTTGTCTTTAAGAACGGCATTCTGTAACTCATATTCGGGCTAGGAGGTCGGTCTGCAAGTTATGCCGACAGGTCTCTACTAAGGTAGATTGTGTCATACCTGACGAACACCGGAGAGCCATGGTTCGGAACCTCTTGACGAAGGCTTTGACGGACTCCCTCTTCTTCTCCTTAGTGGCGAGAAGGGTATGGATGGAGACTTCTGTATTATCTTCAAAGAATCTTGATAGGAAGAGCCTCTCTAAATCTGTCCACTTTTGGATACATCCGGTAGGTAATTTTCTAAATCATTCAAAGGCAACTCCCTTGAGAGTGCCAATGAACAATCGAGCCAGTATGGCATCATTTGATATCATATTCCCAGTCTGTGACTTGAAATGATAGATATGTTGGTTCGGTGATCCCGTGCCGTCAAAAGTTTGTAGCGTCGGGACTTCGAACTTTAGAGGATAAGGGGCTGCATCCCATTCGGCAGGATAGAGCCTGGTAACTCCCTCATCTTGGAGCTCGCTTCTGTTAGCAATGGAATTGAGGCGGGCTTCCAATTCTTCTATTTTAACAGACTGGAGATTCTGCTCATTCTCCGTCTCTCTTCCTTCATCAGAGGAAGATTCCAGGTTATGGGCTCTTGGTCAGAAGCCGTCATCAACCAATTTTTCCTTCCCTTTGCTTGTGTAAAGTCGGGATGAAGACACTTTTTCTTTCCGGGAAGATTCTTGCCTAGGTGGCGAATCTGTCTTCTGAGATTTGGCCTTGTCTGCGACGAGTTGAGTCAATAGGGCCATGAGTTCATTGATGGCCTCCTGCTAATATTTGAGCATGGCCTCCTGCTCATCAAGTCTCTTCGCGAGATCTTCATGGTTTCCCGTCATATAAGCGGAGCTCTCCTGTTCAACAAAAGAGCTTGATGATTGGGACTCTGCAATGGCTGAGTGTTCATCATCGGAATTGGTTCCTCTGGCTAGCCTCCGATAGTTGACAGAGAGAATGGCTCCTGTTCACATCCGAGTGCGTTGGTAGACTCCTTCAAACTCGTTAGCGATTTCTCTGACGGTAGGTGAATGACTTGTCTCAGAGTCATCGGAACTAGGACCTGAGGCTTTCCCTCTGCTGATTACATTGATAATGACCCCAGAATATTCGGTCTCTGGAGACTTCTTCCTGTGAGAACATCGTTGTTGGTTGCGCAAGGCAACATGCATTAATTGGTCGAACACTAATTGTTTGGCAGCATATGAACAACATTGACATCCCGAGAGGACCGTAGGAATCAGTCATTCACATTGGAATGAACGAATGATTTGTTGCATCGGTCTTTCTCTCGATATGAACTTTCTCAAATCTGTTGTGAAGATTCGAGGAGAACTACTCACTGATCGTGAGGTTTGAATTGGAACCCCCAGTCCATGATTGGACGGGACTGGCTCCTGGTGAACATGGATATGGTTGAGATGCCTTGAATCCAAAGACTTCTTATATCCGCCCCTCGATCTAATCACGCTACGCAGAGTATTCGGGGGTCTCGCTGACCGGTCAGCGAGCCGGGGGTCCAGGGGGCGGCGCGCCCCTGGCCAGGGGGTCCGGGGGGGATGGAATACCCCCCGGCGGGGTTCGGGGCAGCGCCCCGAAGCTCCACGGTATACACCAGGTTCTGTATTAGATTTCATCACCCGAACGCACGCCTGAGCACCAGGTTTTGCTGGTGAAACGCAGTCCTGAGATCTGCTTTTTGGTTCTGAAACGCATGCCTGAGAGTTGCATTCAGTTAATGGAACGCACTCCTGAAGGCTGCGTTTTGACTGTACAATGCACCACTGAGGGCTGCATTCAGTCTTATTCACACAGAGCCTATGTTTGGGCTCATAGACGCGAGGCTGGCGTTCTGAAGCAGAAACGCAAAGCACATGGTCGTGTTTAGGCTCACGAACACGAAGCTCGCGTTGGTTGGAGGATCGACTTTCTCAGAGTTGTGCTCGTCGTCGAGATCTTCTTCTTCGTCGAGCGGCGTTCTTGTTGGCCTGTTTTAAGGCCTTTGCAGCGATGTCGTCGACAGAGTTGGTCGCCGTTATGGGCCTTTCATGACCCGAGAAATGTCGCTTTGGCACGAACGCAGAGCCTTCAACTCGGTGGACGAGTTTGGCCGAAGCTGAGCCCACTCCTTCGGAGGGGCTGTTCGAGCATTCTTGGTTGAAGGAGAAGGCTTCCTTCGACATAGCAGCAACAGTTGGAGCTTTAGTCTCCTTGGAGACTTTGTGGATCTCGCGCATAGCCTTGGGGCTAAGGGATCCGGATGAGAGAGCCTCCTCAAACTTGGCTTGATCAAACTCAACAATAAGAGTTTCGACGGTTGTTCCAATGAGATGAACGTCGGATTGCGCCACCACCTCTCCGTCAGAGAAACTAGTCCCCAGCGGAGTCGCCATCTTTTGTTTGTGGAAAAATTTGCAATAAAAGAAATGAAGGAAAATTGATTTGTATTCCTTTAATCTCAGTTACAATTGGATTTCCTGATTACAAAAGAGAGGAGAATAAATTTGATTCTCCCCTTTGTTTAATTCTGGGTTCTTCACGGTGGCGATGAAGTGCCTCACTCGAATGCTCGCGTCGAGTTTGCTCTCCGTTGACGATCTGAACGTCTTGATTCACTGAAACAGTATCTTCTCCTCACGATTTGATGCTGTGGAGATCTTGCAAAGCAAGTTTTAGAACTCTTGATGAGTTGATTGATCTTAACCGTAATTGGTTAGACAAGCCAATGATCTCTTCTTTGCTGCCCCAGAGCCGGATCCAAAAACCAGCCCGCTCCAAAATCCAGGCCCCGAACTAAGCTGATTTCTTAGTTATTTATAGGGGATTAAAGGGCGTAACCGCCCCCCTTAATTCCCTCCTAAGTGGGGCTAATGGTATGTAACCGCCCCTTAAATCACTCCTGAGTGGAGTTGAAAATCCCTCAGATCATGGGGAGAAAATGGTTTCTGGAACCGTTCAACTCGTGTTTGAACGAGTCAAACGCAGGTCCTGCATTCTTGAATAAAATCTGCGTTTGGACGCAGTGTTTGCAAGTTGCGTTGGGCAACAGATGGAACCTACGTTGGCAACTGTTAGAAGCTGCGTTTGGCAGCGGTTAGAAGCTGTATTGGCAGCAGTTGGAAGCTGCGTTGGGCAGCGATCGGAAGCTGCGTTTGCGACCGAACATAAGCTACGTTGACAGCTAGATCTGAGCTGCGTTTGCAGCGTTTAGAGCTGAATGTGTGGTGCGTCTGCAGCCAGGTTTGACCTGCGTTCGCAGTCAAATTGGTGTTGCGTCTTGATGATGGTACGCAGAGAGGACTTCCACGTCTTGGTTTGAAGAGACCGTCGATTTATAGTCTCTTTCTGTTAGAGCGTTGCAAAGATCGTCGTTTTGTAATATTTGCTTTAGCTCTTTGATATGTGAGAGTCGTCATATTGTAACTCTCGATGTTGATTGTGAATGATGTTGATTAGAGCTTTCATCAGTTGTTGTGAAGGTCGTCAGATTGTAACCTTCATCGATCTACGTAAAAGTCTTCAAATTGTAGCCTTCTGAAAGTCGTCAGATTGTAACTTCCATGATCCGTGTTTGATGGGGAATCAGCTATCTATTATGATTTTTAGACAGCCTATAACATCTCAGGGCACAAGGAGTTGGTGGAGCTGGAGAAGAACCACCCCTAAGTTGTTGAAACTTTTTTGGGAGCTAATGTACCATTACCACATTTGCATGATTACTGAGGGCCGCATGGATAAGAAAGGCACCGCATCTCTCAGCCATAGCACCTGGGCCAACTATTTGTTCAAGAACTTAGATCAAAAGAGG
The DNA here is from genome assembly GCF_001876935.1 of Asparagus officinalis. Classification (NCBI taxonomy): domain Eukaryota; kingdom Viridiplantae; phylum Streptophyta; class Magnoliopsida; order Asparagales; family Asparagaceae; genus Asparagus; species Asparagus officinalis. The sequence continues at coordinate 47,459,141 of NC_033794.1, read as the reverse complement.
ATGTCGTTGGTGCTGCTGGACCCCTGCGATGCGACTGAGTCGGCACAATGTATCTTTGCTCATCCACCAATTACCTACATGACGTCCTCAGACAAATGTAGTTATGCAGCCGGTTCGAAGTTCGAGAACTTCTTCCATCAAGATGAAGAACAGATTTCCCACAAGGCGTTGCTAGCAGGGTTTCTTATGTTGTTGTTGAAACATACTATCGT